>NW_006400113.1:600650-637459 GCF_000299155.1 Elephantulus edwardii
GGATAATCGGGATGGGAGTGTCAGAGACAGTGCGATTGGCACAGGACAGAGCAGAGTTTAGGGCTGTTGTACATAGGGTTGCTATGAGTCACAAATGACTCGGTTATGAGTCACAAACGACTCGGCGGCACATAACAACAACAGCAACAAATATTTAAATAGAGTGTACCTTAAGTCTTTAAGCTGACATCACGGCTTCTTAGTTATTTGGTGAGGTCCTTGACAAGATTTTTCCCAGTGCAACACATATTTTGATTCCCTGACTGCTGGTGCTAAAGGTGGTGGTTATGGATTCAAGCAAGATGAAATCAGGAACTTCAGCCATTTTTGCAGTATGATGTCTTGGTCCAATGGTGAGGACTTCTGTTGTCTTGATATTGAGGTGTAATCCATATTAAAGGCTGTAGTCTTTTTCTTAAGTGCCCTCAAGCTGACTCTGACTCAGTGATCCTATCTATCACAGATAAAAACTTGGTTGATCCTGTGTCATCCTTAAAATGTTCACTGTGCTCAAACCCATTGTTGCATTCACTTCATCTCATTAAGGGTCTTCTTACCCCCTCCCCAAACCTCTACTATACTGAGCACTGATATTCCATTGTAAAGACTGGCCCCTCCGGATAACATGCCCAGTGTAGGTGGGAAGTCTCACCATTCTTACCTCTAGCAGCACTCTAGCTGTACTTCAAACTTGTTGTTTGAAAGTTACCAACAACTCTAAGGTTATTTTTCAGTTTTCTACTGTCCAGCTCTCACATGCATATGAAGTAATGGTAAATACTCAGGTGAGGAACACCTTCGTGTTTAAACTAACATCCTTGCTTTTTAGCACTTTTAACAAGGTCTTTCACAACTGATTTACCCAATGTGACATGTCTTAATTTCTTGACTGCTGCTACCATGAGTGTTTCTGATCCAAGTAAAATCAATCATAGATAATAGTCTTCAGTTACCCTTATGTTGTATACTGACCCAATTTTGAGAATTTTTTATATTGAGGTGTTTTCCATATTGCAGGCTGCGATCTGTGATCATTAAATGATTGAAACACTCTTTTCAAAAGTGTTAACAGTTTCTTCCAATCCAATGTCATGTTATTCTTCATTTAGTCCAGCACCTCTGATTATGTGCACAGATTGAGTAGGTAAAGGATAAACCCTGACAAACACTCCGTGTTCTGTACATACATGTTCTTAATGATTACAAGTAAATGTTCTAGAATTCCTGTATTTCTCAGTATTAACAATCATTATTATGATCCTCAGAATTCAAGACATAGTCGAGAAATTCAAAACATCTTTCTGCCATTTTCTGCTCTCCACTAAAATCCATTGACATCAGCAATGATGTTTGTTCCTCCTTCCACAACCTCTTCTGGATCTAGTTTGACTTTCTGGCAGTTCTGGGGTTTTAGTTTCAGGTTGGGTTTTTTTTGTTTTGGGTTTGTTTGGGGTTTTTTTTAAGTTTAAATGTGTTATATAAAGTTACTTGTTAACAAAACAACAAAAAGAATGGCGTTTAAAAATAAAAATTAGGGGAAAAGGAAAGTTAACAAGAAAGTAACTGTTGAGACCATGGCTTTTCTTCAGTCCCTTCAGCCTTCAGGCTCCTCTGTCCCAGGAGCTTCCTTGTCTTACTTCAAAAGCCAACAGCTTTTCAGTTAACTTTTTCAGCATCTTCACTTTCCTCCCAATCTTTTCATTTCTTGCTCTTCAATCTCTTTCCTGCACTCTTCAAACTTTGTTTTTAATTTCTGTGCGTTTTCATAATTTAGGAACCAGAGGGCAAGCAGCTCTGGTCCGGGGCACAGTTTACAAAGTTTACAGGAGGTTCAGGGCTCAGTCACTGCCTGCATTCGGCTTCAGGTCCATCAGTGGTTGGCACAGATCTTCAGAGTCTCATGCTGGTGAGTGAGCAGATAGATGCTCCCCTTCTTAGGTTTCAGGAGCTTCACATCACCAATGCCCTGCTTCCATTCTGGGAGACTGTTTTCAGAGGCCAAGAGGCATAATTTGCCCTGCATTTCAAAAAGTTCACCTTCCTCCAGCATCTTAATTTCTCATTTAGGAAGGTAAACTATGGGCTCAAATTTGGGGCCACAGTTAAGACTCGACATTTTCAGTTAAGACTCAACATTTTCAGTGGTGTCCCAATCCCTGGTAGCTGCCATTGGAGTGGTAGAGGTGGTGGCAGCTACAGCAGCTCCACTAGTTTCTTTGCAGCTAGCTACATGGCCTCTCAGCTTTTTGGCAGTTTCCTCTTGATGGCTCAAGCCATCTTTGAATCATTTTCAGCAAGATTTTACTTTAATGTGGCATTAATGATACTGTTGTATAATTTCAGCATTCTTTTGGGTAACTTTTTTGGAATGTGAACAAATATGAGTAACTTCTAGTATGCTGGCCAGGAAGCTATCCTTCAATTTTTTTTTAGTAAACCACTGAGCATTTACAAGATTGCTTCTGTTTACTGAAACATGTCAATTGGTATTCCATCAATTCCTGGGACCTTATTTTTTGTCAGTGCCTTCTCTGTAGCTTGAAGTTCTTTCAGTTTCATTGGTTCTTAATCATGTACTGCTTCCTGAAATGGTTCAGTGATGAACCAATTCTTTTTGGTACAATGACTGTGTACTTGATAGTTCAGATTTACAGTTCTCAAATACTTTGCAATTTTCTTGAGGTTTAAGTGTGCTAAAATTACATAAATCCTGTTCAAAACACCCAGGCATTCTATTTACTAAATTCAAATTTCAATTTAAAATATCAAATTAATTACACTTTAAGAAAAGGTGTTGTATTTACTCATTGTTGTTGTTATGTGCCATCATGTCGTTTGTGACTCATAGGGACCCTATGTACAAGAGCCCTAAACGCCGTTCTATCCTGTGCCAACCTTGCTGTCTTAAACACATTCACTCCCACCATTCCACTCACAGAATCAATCCATCTCATCAAGGGTCTTCCTCTACTGAGCCATCCCTCTCCAAGGACCAGTCCCTCTCCAAGGACCAGTCCCTCCTCACAACATGCCCAAAGTATGTCAGACGAAGCTTCAGAATCCTTGACTTCAGGGAACATTCTGGCTTCACCCTCTCCAGGACAAACCTGTTTGTTCTCCTAGCAGTCCATGGTATATTCAACACTCTTCTCTAGCACGACAACTCAAAGGCATCAATTCTCTTTCTATCATCCCTATTCACTGTCCAACTCTCCAATGCATAGCACATAACTGCAAAGACTATAGCCCAGATCAGGCGTACCTTAGACTCCAGACTGACGTCGTTGCACTTCAGTACTCTTGAGAGGTCCCTCACAGCTGACTAAAACTCTTAACTATCTCAATCTCTTCACCATTCATACTAATGCTGCCAATTGGCCCAGTGGTGAGAATCTTTGTTTTCTTGATATTGAGCTTCAATCCATATTGAAGACTGCAGTCCTTGACCTTCTGCAGCAAGCGCTTCAGGTCCTCCTCAGTTTCAGCAAGCAAGTTTCAGAGTTGTGTCATCTGGATAACGCAGGTTATTGATGATTCTTCCACCAATCCTGATACCACATTCCTCCTCATATAGCCCAGCGTTTCAGATGATCTGTTCTGCATACACATTGAAAAGGTATGGAGACAAAATACATCCCTGACGGACCCCTTCCTTGATTTTGAACCATCCAGTGTCTCCCTGCTCTGTTCTGAGAACTGCCTCTTGGTCAAAGTATAGGTTTCACATTAGCATAATCAAATGTTCTGGGATTCCCATTCTTGTCAGAGTCAGCCATATCTGCTTGTGATCCACATAGTCAAAAGCCTTTGCAGAGTCAATGAAGCACAGATACACATTCTTCTGGTATTTTCTGCTTTCTGCCAAGAACCATCTAACATTAGCTATAATATCCCTAGTACCACAACATCTTCTAAATCCAGCCTGCACATCTGGCAGTTCTCTGCTAACATATTGATCCAAATGTTTTTGGATAATTTTCAGCAGAATCTTGCTTGCATGTGATATCAATGATATTGTTTGATAATCTCCACACTCTGTTGGGTCACCTTTCTTTGGAATGGAAACAAATATCGATCTCTTCCAGTCAGTTGGCCAGCTGGCTGTTCTCCAGATTTCCTGGCACAACTTAGTGAACACATCTAGGGCAGCTCTGTTTGTTGAAATAAATCAATTGGTATGCTGCCAACTCCTGGAGTCTTGTTTTTTGCCAATTCCTTCATAGCAACTTGAACTTCCTCCTTCATCACCGCAGGCTCTTGCTCATATTTTATTTCATGAAATTCCTCTGTGTCAGCCAATTCCTTCTGATACAGTGACTCTGTGTACTCCTTCCATCTTTTTTTGATACTTCCAGGATCATTCAACATTCTACCCAAGCCAACTGTTGAAATTTTAAAGTTTTCTAGTGCAGAATTTATAGTAATTACTTCCACATAAAGTTCTCTGTACCAGAGAAATAACTTTAGGTTATGTGGCATTAATTACGCTATCAGAATTAAGTTGAAAGGGAGGAAGTGAGATGACTGGTAAAAAACCTACATAGGTAAGCTGAAAAATCAGACATAAAGGAAGATACTTCTTTCTGTTCGAGCTTCATTTAATTTAGTCATGAGTTGTGGGATGATATCAGATATCATCCATGGTCATTACAAAAATAGAGGAGAAAGGAAAAATTGGAATGGATGTCAGAAAAGACTTTAAAAGATTGCACTGGAGCATTGAGAAGCCAAATCTAAAGGAAAACATGTTGAAGTCAAAGAGCTGAATGGAAGATTTCAAAGGACAGGTCAGGAGGACAATGGAATGTACAGAGAGCTGGAATTGGAGAATAAAAAGAGAAGAATTCACTCTGCACTTCTCAAGCTGAAAAAAACCCCTGAAAAACAAATTTAAGCTTCATGTTGCAAGAGGCTATGGGCAATAAATTGAACGAGCCAGAGAGCATAAAAAAAAATGGAGGGAATATACAAAGTCACTGTACCAGAAAGAACTACACTGAAAAATTTCAAAAAGTACCACTGAACAGGAGCCAAAGGTAATGAAAAAGGAAGTGGAAGCTGCACTGAAGGCACTGGCAAAAAAAAAAAAAGCCCCAGGAATCAATGGGATACCAATTGACTTGTTTCAAGTAACAGATACAGCCTTGGATGCATTCACTAATCTATGCCAGGAAATCTGGAAGAGGGCTGTTTGGCCAATGGATTGAAGAGGTCTGTATTTATTCCTATTCCCAAGACGGATGATCTAACTGAATGTGGAAATTATAAAACAATATTACTGATATCACATGCAAGCAAAATACTGCTGAAGATCATTCATAAGGAATTTCCAGAACTTTAAGCGGGATTTAGAAGATGGCACCAAGGATATCAATGCTGATGTCAGATGAATCCTCGCTGAAAATAAAGAATATTAGAAGAAGGTATCAATTATGCAAATGCATTTGACTGTGTGGAGCATGACAAGTTGTGGCTGACACTGAGAAGAATGGAAATTCTAGAGCACTTGATTGTGCTCATGTAGAACCTATACCGGGATCAGGAGGCTGTTATGTGAACAGAGCAGGGAAGCAATGCATGGTTTGGAAATGAGAAGGCAGTATGTTTCCATACCTGTTCAATCTGTATGCTGAGCAAATTATACAAGAAGCTGGATTCTGTGAAGAGGAATGTAGCATTAGGATTGGAGGAAGACTCATCAATAACCTGTGTTATGCAGATGACACAACCTGGCTTGCTGAAAGTGAGGACTTGAAGCACTTTGGTAGAAGATCCAGGAATGTAGCCTTCAGTTTATATTGTGTCTCACTATCAGGAAAACAAATATTCTTACCAATAGACCAACAGACAGTGTCATGATGGATGGAGAGGAGACTGAAATTGTCAACAACTTCATCTTGCTTGGATCCATAATTAACACCCTTAGTAAGAGCACTCGGGAAATAAGGAGACACACTGCACTGGGAAAATCTGCAAGTAGAGAGCTCTCCAAATTACTGAGAAGTGATGTCAGTTTGAGGACTAAGGTGCATCTGAGTCAGGTTATAGTCTTTCTGATTACTAGCTATGTCTCCAATAGCTGGACAACATATAAGGAAGACAGAGAAAGAAATGTCGTCTGTGAGCTGTGGTGCTTGAAAAGAGCACGAACATCCCATGGACGGCCAAGAGAATAAACAGGTATGTCTTGGAAATGGTGCAGTCAGAATGCTCTTTGGAGATAAGAATGGTGAGCCTTCACCTCACATACTTTGCACATATTACTAGGAGGTGCTATTCTTTGGAGACAGACATGATGTTGGGAAGGGTGGAGGGTCAGCAGAGAGGAAGACCCTCAACCAGGTGGATTAATATGGTGACTGCTGCAATGGGCTCTTGTGTGTAAGGAAGTGTGAAAATGGCGCAGGACAGGACTAGGTTCAGATCTTTTGTTCATTGTGTCAATATAAGTCTTATTCTACTCAACGGCACCTAACAACAAAAAGTCATGAATCTTGAAACTTAACAGCCTAAAACACAAAATTATGCCCTTAAGTAATGAAGAAAAAAAGTCCGTTTTCTATGTTTTTGAACATGGAAGGAAGTCATTCTCCCTAGTATGTTAATAGGGAGCTCTGGTGGTCTAGTGCTAAGAAGTTGTATTGCAATCCTGAAAGGATGCGGTTTGAATACACCAGCTGCTCGGTGGGAGAAAGATGGACAATCTCCTCCCATGCCATGTACTCCCTCTGAAAACCCACTGAAGAGTCAGCTGTGGGTCGGTTACATATGAAGTACAGAATAGCTCAGAACTCTAAAAACTGTGTGGATGTCTACATGTGGTTTTTATTTATAATACTAGAAACCAATCAAACTCCAAAGCTGATTATATATGCATACTGGTATACAACCAGTAGCCATCATGTAAATTCCCACTCATGGCACCCCTATTTGTCAAGGCAGAATTGTGTTCCAAAAGGTTCTCAATGACTGACTGTTCTGAATGGAAATGATCAGACATTTCTTTTGAGGTATTTCTATATTCAGTTCAATCTCCAATCTCAGTAAGCAGCTGTGCTTGTTCATTGTTGGCACCACTGACTCTTTAATTCCTTTAATATGAGAGATTTATTAATTGGACTTCAAATTAAAGTCATTTCCTTTGTAGATTAAGATTTTAGGGAAGAAATGGCAGGTAGGAGATATTTTTAAAACTTGTGGTTATTCATAATATGCAAACATAGCATATTTGGATTATAGATTTAATGACCAATTACTTTTGAACAAAAATCCAGAGCCTCAAAGCAGTCCAGTCATAATGTGGCAAAATCCGAAAAGATCTAAATTAAGTGGGGAAAACAATGTGTTTAAGCCACAGGAGACCTAAAAAAGGAAGTTTTTGTTGGAGCTGGATGCAGAATTATTGTATTGTCAAGACTGTGGATAATTACATTCATTCATAATGTCACAAGTGGCCACCAATTTTGAGTCAGCCACTGCTGTTTTTAGCTATACTTATTAAAAAGATTTGGTTTCTACTTGATCTGCACATTGTAATTGTTTTCTATGAGGCAGATTAAGTGTGTTGTCCAGTTTGGAATGAACCCCTAATAAACTATCCAGTGGAGATTTTGGAGCCAGTAAATTGCACAGTAGGAGACTGCCCTTCCTTTTCTCATTGAGCAGCCGGTGGTGTCGAACCATATGTCTTTGGGATTTTGGCACAGGTGGGTTTTTTTTCCTTAAATTATTTTGTGTGTGTGTGTACCATCAAATTGGATCTGACTGGTACAGGAGGACATTGTCCCTCCTTCTCCAGCAGAGCATCTGGTGGATTTGAACCTCATGCTTCTGGGATTGCAGTGCAGTTTCTTGCCACTAAGCCACCAGAGTTCCCTACAGCACAGCTTCTTACCACTAGAGCCCGTAAGTGTGTAGAAACAGTAATTTTCCCCACTCTGTTGCTCTGGTACACTCATATATTTTTTTTAAGAAATTTTTAAAATACAGAGTTATTTCATTGGTTATGACTGAATTGGAAAGAAAAATCCCACAAAAATCTACTTAACTCTTGTTAGATGCCGTTGATTCACTGCAACCCTCTGGACCACAAAATCCTGCCTAATTTGGCACCATCCTTACAAGAAGCCCATTGTTGCAGTTACTGTGAATCTGTTACACTGACCCTACTTTTCCAAGCATAATGTCCTCCTCCAGGGACTGGCCCTTTCTGATATATTTAAGACAAGGTGTCAACATTTTTGCCTCTAAGAAGCACCTTGCCTGAACTTCTTCCAAGGCAAAGGTGTTCTGGCAGTATCTTCAGTATTCTTGGTGAGCACCACAATTCTGTCATCACTTCTCCAGTCTTCACAAGCAAATGAAATAAATGAATATGCTATGTTTTGGGTCTGGGGACACCTCTAGAGACTACTAGAGAAACATCCTTGTCCTCCAGAACTTTTAGAAGAGGTCCTTGTCAGTAGATTTGAGAATACATGAAGTCATTTGATTTCTTGACTGTTTCTTCCATTAATGTTGATGGTAGATACAAGGACATGGAAATTAACAACTTAATGCTTCTTGTTATATGCAGTCAAGTTGAAACCAATTCATAGCTGATCTTCCAGAAGGGTTTTAAAGAAGCTGTAAATCATAAAGGAGACAGGGCTGAAATAAAGTTTCTTTTCATTTTTAAAATGTAAGATTACCAGAGGAATCTGAATGGTTACACCTTATGTCAATTTTGAATAGGACTTCAATCAATACTTTCTCAAGTTGCATCTACAAGGTTTAAGTTATTATCATAGACCAGAGACTGCCTCAAGGACTTAATAGTAATGAATATTAATTATTGCACTTCATAACTCTTAGTCCACAGAGATCTCCAAACATACTAAAATTCATTAAAATGTTTTCACTATTAAAATTGATGCTCTATCAATTGGAGATATCAATTGGAAATACAAAAGACTACTAAAATTTGTGTTAAAAGTAAAGTCAATCTAAACTAACACTACTGGGATAAGTTAAGAACCCAGAATGTAGTTGTTTCTTTATGACAAGTTGTTAGAAGCAGAAATATGATTGCATTCCTCAATCTACCTCTATAGTTCTCTGATGATACTTCTAAAAAGTACCTAATATTTGGGTGTTTTGTTAGTAGAACTGTACTCTTAAGAGAGGTTGTATCTTCTTTCTGCTATATTATTTCATCTTCTCCATGCTGAAATACACAACAGCAGTCAAAAGTCAATCCATTTCTATGATCAAAATATTAATTACAGACTTGAAATTCTCTCATCCTAAGAAACTAAGTTTTCCAGCCCATCTATCTATGGTTAACTGATTTTTGACAAGGAGATGAAATCAGTGAAGTGGGGAAACGACAGCCTTTTTAACAAATGGTGTTGGCAAAATTGGAAAAATCTGCAAAAGACTCAAGCAAGACCCACACCTCACTCCATACACAAAAACCAACTCAAGGTGGATCATGGACCTAGGACTAAAACCAAGGACTATAAACTTCATTACATAAAAGCTTGGAAGAACTCTAGTAGTCCTAATCCACAACATAGACAGTCTTCCAAGTATCCTGAAAAACCTACAACGAGGAGAAGATAAAATAGATGAACAGGACCTTTAAGAATCAAATCCCTATGCACATAAAAAAAAACTTCTCTAACAGGGTAAAATGGGAAGCCACCTACTGGGAAAAAGTATTTGGTAATGACATGTCAGATAAGGGACTTATATCTAGAATTTATAAAATACCTTAGCACCACAACAAGATAAAGGTAAATAATCCAATTGAAAAATAGGCACAGGATATTAGCAGACACTTCACCAAAGAAGACATTCAGATGGCTAACAAGCACATGAAGAAATGTTCAAAATCTCTAAGAGCGATGCAAATCAAAACAACTATGAAATATCATCTCATCCCAAACTGAACAGAGCAGCAAGAAACAAATGCTGGCGAGGTTGTGGAGAAACTGGAACCCTTATTCACTGCTGGTGGAAGTATAAAATGGTGCAACCACTGTGAAAGGCGGTATGGCACTTTCTCAAAAAGTTGCAACTGGAGATACCATTTGACCTAGCAATTCCACTACTGCGAATATACCCCAAAGAGACCATAAATGACATCCAAGCAGATATATGCACACCTATGTTTATTGTGGCTTTGTTCACAATAGCAAGGAGCTGGAAACAACCCAGGTGCCCATCAACAAACCAATGGATAAAGAAGCTGTGGTATACTCACACAATGGAATACTACGCTGCATTGAAAAAACAAGGAACTCATGCAGTATTATTAAAAATGGGTGACCCTGGAGGACATTATGCTGAGTGAAGTATCTCAGTCACAACAGGACAAATACTGCATGGTGCCACTGTTGTAAAACAGGACTGACATCAGGTTTGGGGGGAAATTGAGAAAGATGGGTTCAATAATGTATACTGCATTGAAACAGATGAGGGAGAAAACTGTTTAAAAGGGTTATGTTATTAGGTATTTTTGTCATAACAGGAGTCCAGACGAAGGCTGCATAGTGGAGTGGACCTAGGGGGAAGGGACTGTAAAACAATGAAAGAATTTTTCTTTTACTTTTCCAAGAGGGGAGTGTACATGGGGGGGAGGGCTGGGAGAGGAGAAAAGTGCAACAATGAATGAATGGAAATACAAAGTCTCTGTAAATTTTCATTGAAATAATAAAAAAAAACCTAAAGGAACAAAGAAACTAAGTTTTCTACTGATATTCTGAAGAAGTAATTAAAAATCAGTACTTTTCCTAATATACAATTAGTATATTCTCTGAATTTTAATTTGAAGCATATTTATTAGTTTATAAGCCAACAAACCTTGTATTTCTGCATTATGAAACGTGCATTACAACAACCACATAGTACTTTTAAAAAATAGTAACCAACACACTCTCAACAACTCCAAGTTGACAGTATTTCTTTTTACAGGTGCAGACCTTTTACAGATAACAGTCTATGATGAGTCAAGACAGACTCCCTTTCCCAAAAGAGAATAAAAACACTTAAGACATGCTTTTTCTGAAAATACTAGTATTGGACGTGAACATGTTATGCACAAAACTCATTGATGTTGAGTTGTAACCAGTTCTTAGCTGACCCTACAGTGAGTTTTCAGATGTAAAACGTATGGAAGGAGAGAGAATGCCTATCCATCTCCCACAGAGCCACTGGAGAATCAGAATCACCACAGGTATCATCTTTGATTTAGCAGTGCAGCCTCTTATGGACTAGGCCACCAGAGTTCATAATGTGGACATGGTTTATTTAGTCAGTTTTTTTATTCCTTTAGACAAAATAGTACTTGTTACAGTTATTTTAAATACTGCTTTAAATTGAATCCACTAGAATATATTTCCACAAGGGACTATTAAATTTCTAAAAGGATATTTTCAATTCCATTATCTTTGTATTTGATTTGATTTTGTGAACATCTTTTTAAAATATGTGCACAATATAAAGTTTCTATGGTACCTAAAACAGGACCTTGTAAGATCAATGCCACAATTCACGTTGTGATTTTAGTATTCTGTTTTCATCAAAGTATTTCATCACCAGATTAAATAGGAGCATTTAACACCTACTCTATACTTGGTACTTTATGTACTGAGCATCTTTTTAAAACCTTGCATGTATGGACAAATTTAGCCACATTACACAGATAAAGAAACAGCCACAAAACTACTAGATACCTTGGTCAAGGTCGCAGAGCTAGTAAATGGGTGTGTAGAATTAAAACAAATTAAATCCAAATCCATACATATATCACTGAACTACTGTGCTTGAAACCCTTAGGAGTTATGAGTTTGTCTGAACATCTTATGTTGTTCTTTTGGCAACTTCAAACTGCAGTTTGAGACTAAATTTTACAAGGGTCAGACTTCCTAAGGCTCTGAGTCCATGATGCCAGATTAAGATCACCTGCAACCAACCATGCTGCAGATGGCACACATCTACTAAAGGAACCAAAGTGTGAAACACTATGGATGTGAACTTTGTAATCAAACGAATAGAAATTTTTTTAAAAGGAATCCAAATAGCCTACTATTCTATTTCAGGAGGGGGGAGATATTAAAGTGTAAATTAAAAAATTTACATTTTCAGTGTAGTTTAAAAGAAACTGTTATGTTGACTAACTTTTCCTGCTGCACTTGGATCAATAAAAGTAACAATCTTAGCCATTTACTTGTAATTTGTGTCTTGAGCAGCTCTGTATCAAACTTTACAGTATTTAATGTCCTGAAATCAGTAATTTGCATTTTAAAATATAAACTAGAGCAAATTAAAAGTCATCCCATTAAAATCACATCATCCTAGATTGCATGCAGCCTAAAAGGTTATCAAGATGGGTGAAAGGGTTAATACTCCAGCCTTGGCACTGAGGAGCTCCATTATTCTGTGTTCCTTATTGATCATTTGTTTCTTTCATCACATGACTTTAAAACAAAAAGAGAAGCAGGAAAAAGTGCTTTGCACTTAAAATAATGCATCTCTTCCCCCTACCTTTGCCAATCCTAGCACATCCTCAAGTCACTCTAACAATACAAGAGTAAATCTTGAGCTCCAAATAAAAATGTTAGTAGGTTCCCATTATTTGTTATTAGTTGTGAAATAATATTCTAAATTTTCTGCTAAACAGAAATTAGTGTGTTCCTCAGGGGAAGAAAATAAAAAGGAGCAGCTGATTGTGGCTAACTTTATTTTGTTATTAACCTATCCTCTATATTCTTGAACACACGGAAATAGGTACATTCAATTTGGGAAGTAACTACTAAATTTTGGCAAGTAAATACAAATTTGAAAGAAACAATAACAGATAGCTCAAATAAAACATGTGCTTTATTAAAGACAACCTTAGCCTAAGTATCCTCTCTTAAATCATCCAAGAAACAAGAGAACCCTAGAACACATTCCCCAAAGACAACTTCTTTATACCCTGGACAACTGCCAATTAACTTTCACCCAAAGTCGCAAAACCCATTTCCACTGAAGCTTACAGTAATTTCCTTTTCTAATTCTATTCTCCCCATCCCATTAAATATACTTTTACCCATTGCCACTGAGTAGATTCCAATTCCTAAGAACCCTATAGGACAGAATAAAATTGCCACCTGAGTGTTTCCAAGGTAATCTACACAGATGTAGACTGCCAGCCATATTTTTCTCTAAGTGGCTGGTGGGTTCAAACTGCTGATCTTTCAATTTTCAGAAGACTGTTTAATCACTGTGCCACCAAGGTTCCTTAAGAATTACCTTACAAGCATGTAATTATCAAAGACTT
The DNA here is from genome assembly GCF_000299155.1 of Elephantulus edwardii. Classification (NCBI taxonomy): domain Eukaryota; kingdom Metazoa; phylum Chordata; class Mammalia; order Macroscelidea; family Macroscelididae; genus Elephantulus; species Elephantulus edwardii. Next base: position 613,957 of record NW_006400113.1, read on the forward strand.
TTTTCTTGCAATAACACACGGCATATGTTAGGAAGGGGAACATTAAACCTCAATTCCACACAGCTCCAAAAAGCTCCAAAATTTAATTAATGTATGACTTTTCATATATAACTTAAGTTTCCTTATCTGCAATGATATTTATCCTATAAGGTTGTTTTGGTAATAAAGAGTAAATAACATAAAATTTACATAGCAATGCCAAGCACATAGTAAAAGTTAAAAAAATTGAATTATTATTCCAATTTTTCTATAAAACCAAGTATTATCCTCCCATTATATCCTCTAATTTAAGATTAGAACAGAAAACGAAGTCAAAAGTACATGAAAGGATTAAACAACCCAGAAACATTGCCTTATTAACTTTCTACTAAAAGATGCTAATTTGTTAATGCAAATACACTGTAAGAAATTCCTAGGTGTTATACAGAATTATTGCATATACATTTATAGACCCAAACATTAATATATCTTGCTTTCTTCTTCTATACTTCAAGTTTTCAATAATGCCATGTAATTTTTATAATTAAATTTTCCTAGAGCTGAACACCTCAAAGATTCATCTTTGGGATAAATTTTGCTATGATTAAATAGATCAATCTATTTAGAGAGTACAAGCTGATAGGAATTTATGGTACTTGTCCAAATATTGCCAGTGTACAAAATATTTTCAAAAGTTGTTTCTTATGTATCAGATCTGAAAATGCAATAGAAAAAAAAAAGAATTTGCATTCAAAACAAACAGACGCAAGCAATACCTGCTTCCATTATGCTAAAAAATGTAAAAGGTTTTTTCATAAGCACTCTAGATATAAATATTAACTGTGTGAGTTGAGAACTTTGAAGTTTCAGTATTCAACAAGGTACACAAGTATATTCTATAAACATATCCCCTATAATAATCATATGCAAATACCATTTTGTCACAAATACTACCAAAACCCTCTCTGTAAACGCAAAGTACAAACACATTTTAAAAGAAAGCTTTCAGTTATAGCAACTACAAAAGCAATATATATCAACACAGTGATTTTTTTAAAAGAGAGTATAATGTAAAATCTAAACACTACAAAAGTGTTTTTTTAAAGGATGCAGTCTTGAGTTTCATAATACAAGTTACTAAATACTGTTTCAAAAATAATGAAACATATTCTACACAATTCTTGACCTCAACCTCAAATAAAACAAAAATTAACAGATGAAAGCTAAGTATGTAGACATAATGCTATAAAATACGATTTTATATAAAATGTACCACTCTGTAAATATATAAGGCTTAATATGAACATTTTTGGATTGTGAGTGTTATATACTATAACTTTTGAGAGATGTTCTCAAACCATTCAATGTGTAGCATTTCTAAAAAGTTTTGATATTTTTCAAGTGAGTATGGTACAGAATACAATTTAATGTGAACCTGCCCATACTATTTCACTCAATAAAATCAAAACCCTCTTTAAGCTTAGTAAACACTGTATCTTTTGAATATCGGGTAACTATACTGATTCTACTGATAGCAGTATTTTGTATGATTAACAGTGACAAAAATTGGCCACAGTTTAAATAGAAGATACAAATTAGATGTCAGTTTTAAGTTTGCTCAATTTAAGTATATAGTCATGTTTGCTTTTTACATGAAAGTGAAGGCAATAAATTAATTTTTGCTTTAACTTAAAAATATTTTTGTAAAAAGTACTATTAATATCAATGCCTGAAATTCAGAATTTTCTACATTTGTTCCATTTTATCCGGTTATTTTGGAAAATACCCTTAGCTACAATATTGAAGGGGGAAAAAAGTCCATGAAATTGGTGACTTAAGATACGTAATTAATGGTGTGGGCCCTTAAAATGAATCAAATCTGTAAGGTATTTCTTGCATATGCATAAACTATTATCAACTCACATTTTCTGTAAGCCTTGAAAAATTTTTATTTAACATAATAAGAGGCTTAGTAATGGTAACATATTAAACTAGTGCTCTTCTCTTGCTGTTCACCAACTGTTTTTATGACGGTAACTCTGAGATCTGGAATGTGATCGAAAATGAGAGTGCTTTGCTATTTGTGCTTTAGTTTCAGAATTGGTGTACCCTTTGGGAGATTTACATGGGGATCTTGCTATGGAGTCAGAATGTCTTCCATGGGATCTTGATTTTGCTCCTGAGCTCATTTGCTTTTGAGGTGAACTTGATTGTGATTTTCCTATTGACTTGGATCTTTTTTGTAAGGACCTTGACCGTCCTCTAGAACCAGAATTTTTTCTTGGAGTTCTTGACTGCCTTGCTGAGGTAGACCGCCTTGGTAGTGATTTGGAACGAGATTTCGATTGACTATAAGAAAACCTCCTGTGTCGAGACCTGCAAACAGCCATATGTTAGGGTATGTATTTCACACAAATATAGTTAACAGGTAAAGCAGTAACATTTCCAGGAATTTATATCAACATACAATGTTACTCTTTCATAAGACAGGTAAAATGGATTATTCCAATTTTAATGCTTTTGCTTCAAACATGAGTAACAACTTCATAATATTTATTATGCTCTAATATGTACCCAATAGATTTTTACTTTGCTAAATGTATCTTAAAGTATAGATCAAGTAGAAAAAAAAATAATTTCACATAGTAAGCCTGAGTTATGTAACTTTTGTTGTTGTTGTTAAGTGCTGTCAAGTCATAGGAGACTCATTGTGACCCTATGAATGAAAGTCCTCAACACCTGTGTGACTTTCATCCTTTCTCCAGGTTCACAGCATTTCCTGAGGCAAGCTATTACGGAAGTGGATGCCACTCATGCTTCCAAGCTTGTTTTAATTGGGGAGCTCCACTAAACACTGTCTGCCATGGGTCACCATTAACACATTTGACAAATCAGTATCACAGTGTTCAGTTTCACTGCAACCACAAGTTACCACTGTATGGCAAGTGGACACACCAAGGCTCTACAACCTAGAAGAATGTTTGAACAAAAACAATGAAAAACAGGCCCAAGGGCCTATGGCCCTCGGGCCCCTCAGTATCTTACCATTCCAGCATTGCCAAATGCTGGCAAACTCTGGGCCAGAGACCCCTAGTTCATCTGGAAGTCTGCTCTGCTGACACCCACTTGGGACAAAAAGAAAGCCACATGTGCCCGGAGCACGCCATACCTCAAGAAGCCAGGGGCCACATATATAACTTTTAAGATCATGAAAATCTGATAAGAAAACAATTTTTTAAAGTTTAGAAAATAAAGGTTATAAAAAACAATAACAGAGAGTCTAACACAAGACATCTGAATCCAGACAATATCAGATTCATCATCCCATAGAAACAACTAGGGGAGAAAAGGCTAGACAAAGTTGTTAAAACAACTGGTTTAGGCACTGGAAAATAACCAACAAATGTGCAATGTTACAAAGCCTTGATTCTTTAATTAGAGACCATTTTCCAAGTGGCAACATAGTGGAACAGAAATACGCAGAAAAATGGCTGAAACCTGAGTGTTAAAATACTAGATGAGGACGTTGCAAAGGGGGGTAAAAAAATCTTAAAACTCTCAAGTGACTGGATATAATCTAAGTTATGAATACAAACAGAACCCAAGAGACCAGCAGAAAATAGTAGGGGAAAGATTCAAGAACTAAGTTGAAATTTCATCACCCACACAGTGCCTGGGAAAGTGCTGTAGTTAACTCTTCAAAAGATGAAGAAGCCTAGGGTCATATCCTAGGGTAAGGGCAATGTTCTAGAGGTACAAATACAGGCAGGAAGAAAGAAGCCACAGAAATACCTAAAATCAAGCCTTAATCAAGGTGATCAGCCAGGACATTGCCTGTGAGACCAAAACAACTTTAATTAGAGGATTTTAACATCCAAAGCCTCTTAAAATTTTTTATTCACAATGCCAAAAATTGAGGCATCTAGAAGAAATAGTAAAAAATGACTAAAAACTACTACCAACAAAAATTAAAAAATCTCAGACTCAAAATAGATATGAACATTATTAAGACAGTTTTAAAAATTAATGATTAATATAATCCATAAAATAAGAAAGAAGGCAAGCAGAAGAGATTTAAAGATAATAAATTTCAAATGAAAATTTTCTCTCAGCTGACTCACCACTAGGTTTCTGAGACTGTGAATCACATGAGAGAAGACTGCTCATCTTTCTCCCAAAAAGCTGCTGGTGGACTTGAACTGCCAGAGAGCTTTCGGGTTAGCTGCACAACGTCCTACAGATTATGCCACCAAAGCCATAAAAATACTCACGGAAAATATACACTATATGAACATAAGAACTGAGTAGATGGATTTAACAAGAGTCTGGTTATAGTTAAGGGCAGAAACAGTGATTAGAAGACATCCTATTGAAACTGAGAGAAAAATAATTTTATGAATTTAAAACTGGCCATAAAAGCTATGTGAAGCATAATTCCAATGCCAAGAGGAAAGACTGGGATAAAAGCAATATTTGAAGGAATAATGGTCAAGAAATTTCCATAACTAATAAAAAGTTATCAGCTCACAGTTTCATGAAGTTTACCAAATCCCAAGCAGAGCACACACTACACTAGACACAGCATATTGAAACTGTTTATGGTAGGGAGCATCTGGAAAGGTATCAATCAGAGAATAAGCCAAAGGAGAAACAATAAGGCTGACAGCTAACTTTAGACAACACACATACCCCGCTACATACAGAAGATAAAATTCCCATTAACAGAATTTTATTCTCAACAAAGATATCCCTCAAAAAGTTAATATAATGTAAATAACGGCATTATATAATCATGCTGGGAAAGGTGGAGGGTGAGAGAGAGGAAGACCCTCAACAAGATGGAATGACACAGCGCCTATCACAACAGGCTTGAACATGATAAGAGATTGGTATATGGTGCAAGATAGGGCAAGATTAAGATGTGTTGTTCACAGGTCTGTTGTTCACAGTTCTGGTGGCCTAGTGGTAAGGAACTGCCAACCTAAAGTTACATTGTTCAAATCCACCAGCTGCTCTGCAGGAGAAAGATAGGCAATCTCTTCTGGTGCAATTTACTGCTCTGAAAAACTGCTAGAGGGTCAGCTATGGATCGGTTCTGACTTGGTGGCACTCAGAAACAAAGATATATCTCTATCTATCTATCTACCTATCTATCCATACACACACACACACACACACGAACTGAATTTATGGAAGATTTATGGAATACCTATATAAGCTAGCTAGGGATATAAACTGAAAAGTGCTAAGGATATAAATATCAGACAAAAATCTTGCCTCTCAAAGAGTTTAGTGGTAACAACACACTAGCATTTCCCCCACATTTACTGAATGTAAAATGAAAGATCTTCTAGTCCAAAGTGATGCAATAATTGTATTTATAAATAAGTATTTATATGTTCAAGCAGTCAATGAAAAAGAGGAAGACTCACAAGATGGATTGGCACAGTAGCTGCAATACAAGTTTAAATACAGGAGATACTGTGAGGATGGGTCAGGATAAACCAGGGTTTTATTCTCTTGTACACAGGGTTGCTAGACTCAACAATAACTAATAATACCCAAACACAAAATCTGGTCCTATGAATATACTGTGAACTGGTAAGAAATGCATTATCTGTTATATAATTTCATAAATTAGAAAAACTGGGGTCAAGGAGGTTAAACAATTTGTCTTATAATTAATACAAAGCAGAATCATCTTGCAATGAATGGCCTTTTCTATCCTGGTAATACCATCATGATCTGGAACAACCAATAGTCGTTTTTTTTCCTCTACTAAGTTTTATGCTTTATTTCCCTATACTATTACAGAAGAAAATTACGTGACCATCTACTCTCTGTAGATCAGTCAGGAGAGTGACTGATTAACTATGACCCTAATGCATTTGGAAACAATGTAAAATTAATGAACCAAAAGAGCAGTTGGTTTTTTCCTTCCAAAAAAAGTATTTTTCACCAAGACTGATGGATAATATTGAAACAGTGTTGCTCAGGCACAAAATTGTATCCTGATATATAGATCAAACCATTCAGATTATACAAAACAGTTGTATCACTAAACTTATATTAAACTGGAATATAAACACATACACACATATAAAACTACTGTATATGAACTATAAAATATCATAAGTCCCTTACAATATTTATGTCCTCAGTGAAGCTAAAGCATTGTAATTGGTACTTAGGCTATTTATCCATCTTCAAGGAATATAAATTTAAAAAGAAAATAATTTTATCTATCCTCACCACATCTAAGTTTTACAGATATAAATTGCATTTGAGTATAGAAATTAAGCTTCATAGAGTAAAACCTCAAATAGCCAATCAAGGAGAAAATGGCTCATTCATAGGTATGGGACAAATTATATTATTCTTCACTAAGATTCCACGGAGGTTTCTATTATCACATTACATACAAAAGTTTATATTTCTATCAGAAAAAAGATTTTTTTTAAGGATTATATCCCAGAGTATGCTATGGTTATTTCTAAATACTTCTTCACCAATCCTAGTAGTGGCCCAATTTTGACCTTAGCTCTCTAGTCTTCTAACACAAGTTTAAGGCTTCTCTACACTTAATAAATCCTGACCTTTATCAGTCAGTATCAAAGAAGTTTAGATTTATATCAAAGGGAGTTTACTAATCTGACACAGTTTATAGGCTCTGAAAGGCCATATTTTCTAACAATAAGGATTCTTGAATACTTACAAGTTATGAAACATGGATGTGGCTTTATTCTCCTATCTCCCTTTCACTTAGCTAAAGGAGTAGAAGCTAGTTTATTTCATTTTCTTGTTTTCAGAGTTAGTGATTTAGGAATTCAGGAGCCTTGCTCTGGTACACATCTATTATTACATTGGATTTTTCTGTGTCTAGGGTCTGCAAACCAAAGAATGGCATGGTGATATGAATTATCATCTCACTCCAGTAAGAACAGCAAAATTTAACAGAACAGCAACATCAAATGTTGGCGAGGTTGTGAAGAAACTGGAACCCTTATTCACTGTTGGAGGGAGTGTAAAATGGTATAACCACTATGAAAGGCAGCATGGCACTTTCTCAAAAAGTTGTAAATAGAAATACCATTTGACCATTTGTTCCACTAGTGGGAATATACCCCAAAGAAACCACAACCGCCACCCAAGCAGATACATGCACATCCATGTTTATTGTGCCTTTGTTCACAATAGCAGAGAGCTGGAAAAAACCTAAACGTCCATGAACAAACGAATGGATAGAAAAGCTGTGGTATATTCACAAAATGGAATACTATGCTGCACTGTAAAACAAGTAGCTCATGAAATATTAAAAATGGTTGACCCAGGAGGACATTATGCTGAGTGAAACAGTCACAAAAGGACAAATACTGCATAGTAACACTGTTGTAAAACGGGACTGACATCGGGGTTGGGGGGGAGACTGAGAAAGATGGGATAAATTATACTGCATTGAAATAGATGAGGGAGAAAACTGTTTAAAAGGGACATATGATAAGGTATTATTGTCATGACAGGATTCCAGAACGAAGGCTGCATAGTGGAGTGGACTTGGGGGGAGGGATTGTATAACAATGAAAGAATTTTTCTTTTACTTTTCAAAATGAAGGCTGCATAGTGGAGTGGACCTGGGAGGAGGGGCTGTATAACAATTAAAGAATTTTTCTTCTACTTTCCAAAGAGAAGAGCGAATGGGAGGTAGGTTGGGTAGGGAGAAAAGTGCAACAACGAATGAATGAAAATCCAAAGTCTCTGTAAACTTTCAATAAAATTAATTAAAAAAGGGGGGGGATGGTAGAGTGAAGAAGAAAGAGAGCAGATGAGTAATAAACTTTGACAAACTGCCTTATTAATCAATCATTTTTGGTACAGTGACTCCATCTTCTTTAGATGCTTTCTAGGTCATCCAATGTATCACCCATCGTATATTTCAATACTGCAATATGAGGCTTAAATATGGTTTTTAGTTCTTTCAGCTTGAGAAATGCACAGCAAGTTCTTCCCTTTTTATTTTTCAATTCTGGCTTTCTGTACATTCCATTGTAATACTTTGTTTTGTCCTCCCGAGCTGCTCTTTAAAATTGTATGTTCAGTTCTTTCACTTGGACATACTTTCCTTTAGATTCTCGATGCTCCAGTGTAATCTTTTAGAGTCTCTTCTGACATCCAGTTAGACGTTTTTCCTATCATTGATTTCACATGCAAGCAAGATCCTACTGAAGATTATCCAAAAATGACTGGAACAGCACATTAGCAGAGAACTGCCAGAAGTCCAGGCTGGGTTTAGAAGGGGTTGTGGTACTAGGGATATTGTAGCTGATGTTAGATGGATCTTAGCTGAAAGAAGGGAATACCAGAAGAATGTCTATCTGTGTTTCACTGATTATGCAAAGGTGTTTGACTTTGTGTATCATAACAAACTGTGGCTGACTCTGAGAAGAACAGGAATCCCAGAATATTTGATGGTGCTGATGTGAAACCTATACTTGGACCAAGAGGCAGTCGTCAGAACAGAGCAAGGAAATACCGCATGGTTCAAAATTGGGAAAGGTGTACGTCAGGGATGTGCCCTATCTCCATACCTTTTCAACCTGTATGCATAACAGATCATCTGAGAGGCTGGGCTCTATGAGGAGAAATGTGGGGTCAGGACTGGTGGAAGATCTATCAATAATCTGCATTATGCAGATGACACAACCCTGCTTGCTGAAACTGAGGAGGACCTGAAATGCTTGCAGCAGAGATTCAAGGACTGCAGCCTCCAATATGGACTGAGGCTCAATGTCACGAAGACAAAGATTCTCACCACTGGACCAACTGGCAGCATCAGGATGGATGGTGAAGAGATTGAGATTGTTCACAGCTTTAGTTTGCTTGGCTCCACAGTCAACACTCTTGGCACCAGCAGACAGGAAATTAAAAAAAAATTATTGTGATGGGAAAGTCTGCTGTCAGGGACCTCTCCGAAGTCTGAAGAGCAATGGTGTCACTTTGGAGACTAAGGTGCGTCTGATACAGGGCATGGTCTTTGCAATCACTTGTTATGCATCAGACAGGTGGACAATGATTAGGAAGGACAGAAGGAGAACTGATGCCTTTGAGTTGTGGTGCTGGCAAAGAGTATTGAATGTATCATGGACTGCCAAGAAAAGAAACAGATTCATCCTGGAGAGGGTTAAACCAAGCTGCTCCTTGGAGGCAAGGATTCTGGGGCTTCGTCTGACATACTTTGGACATGTTGTAAGGAGGGACAGTTTGCTTGGGAGGATGGAGGGACGGTACAAGAGGAGAAGACCCTCTATGAGGTGGATTGATTCAGTGACTGGGGTAATCGGGATGGGCATGTCAGAGGCAGTGCGACTGGCACAGGATAGAGCAGGGTGTAGGGCTGTTGTACATAGGGTCTCTATGAGTCGCAAGCGACTCGACAGCATATAACAACAAACAACAACAACAACTAGGCTGTTGTCTACTATTTCAATAGCTTAAATAAGGACTTCCTACAACTTACTATTATTCTGATAGAAACAAACTCTCACTGAGCAAAGTATTTGGAAACTTATATTTTCCTCTTCAACTTCCTAGTTTTAAATGTTTTCTTGCTATAATACTGTCACATTTGGGATCTGTGATGGTAATTTCTTTTTCTAAGTAATTTATATTAATTTTAGTCAACTTCCTATCATGACAAGTAAATGTATTATATTTCTTAAAACTTTAGCCTTTATCAGAACTCAAGAGTCCAAATTATTAGGTTCATTTACATTAAAATTTATCCAAAATTCTACCTTATTTGTCAAGCATATAATTTTTGGTTTTTCTTCAGTGACTATTACCAGAAACAAGTATAGCATACTCTGGGACATAAACATTTTTGCTTAAATCTATTATGAAACAAAACTACTGAAACACATCCAATGATTCCAAGTAAAATAATATTAACAGAAAAGACTCTACTTTTCTATAAAAATTTATATAGAATAAAAGAACCCATGTGGCCTGTCTTTAAGGATTCTAAGCACCTGCTACTGGGAAAAAGCAGAAAAATAAGTGTGTAGTCTGGTTCTACTCTGTACTCACTCTTTAAGGCTATCAGATCGTCTCCTGTTTCTGCCCCAGGAAGAACTTCTACTTCGAGTTCTTCTTTGGCTGGGACTTCTGGATCGCCGATGATCACTTGGAGAACAAGGATGACGTTCTTTTGATTTCATCTGTCCTGGTGCTAGAATATAAATCATAATTCATCATATGAAATCATCAATAGTAGTCATTTAGCCAATATATATTAAGCATTTTAAAAATAACTTTAAATAAACTATTGCTGAAACTGTATTTTTACTTAATAAGCAACTCCAACATTTAGTCATACTTACTTTTGCGATCACCCTGTGCAAACTGTATTTCAATCTGACGGCCACATACCCATTTTCTATTAAGGTTGTAAAGAGCATCTTCAGCATCTCGAACATCTTCAAATATAACTAGCTGTTAAGGACACTTTAAGCATCAGATACTAAGTTAAAACATCATTCTGAAAGTACTATTCATATGTGAATTGTAATTTGAAGGAAAATCAATTCCCATTCCCAGTATAATATGAATAATCAGAAAAACTTATTGTTTATTATGAAAGCATGTCTTAGTATGATTTGAAGGTATATTTTAAAGAACAAAAACAAACGTGACTGCACTTTTAATGCGTACTTCAGCAAAGCTGCTGACTGCATGTATAATTTAAACCAGCGTAAGAAACAATTCCAATAGTCGTTAACAGTAAGAATAAAAACTCATGCCATCAAGTCAGACCTGACTCATAGCTGTCCCTCCAGCAGGTTTTCAGAGTCTATAAATTGCAAGGGAGAAGACCACCTATCTTTCTCCCATGAAGCAGTTGGTGAATTCTGAAGTCTGTTGGTTGGACAGCATGACTTCTTAGCCATAAAGCCACCAACATTATAAAATAAGTTGTGTTTAGGGTTCAGAAGTAAAGGATCCATCTGTTTTTTCATTGAACAAATCAATATGCAGAATTCTTTATGTAGAAATGAGCTTATTTTTAAATTTTAGTCCTTTAAAAATTATATTTACCTTTGAATTTATCACTTTTAAAATATCTTTACATTTTTATTTTTACTACTGGAGATATGCTATACATATAAAAGCAATCTGTAAACACCTGGAAAATATTTCTTGGTTTATAATATCATTTAAACTTCCTCACACACATAAATTATCTTAGATTCTCTAACTATTAAGGAAAATAGCTGGGTAAAATGACTACTTGTATTTCAGGAGTTTGTTCACGGCTTTAATTTTTTTAAAGAAAACACTGAGTAAAGCTTATAAAATATAAAACAAGACTGGCATTTTTCTTTGACTATTTACTCTTAAAGTTTATAAGATGGCTTTTATAAGAGATACAGAAATACAAGAATCAGACTTGGCTTTAACTCTGGAATTTGGAATAAATGTTGGAAAGCCAAAGTCTCAATCTGATGTTAGTTTTGGTTTTTGCTTGATAAAGACTTTATCTTCCAGTCTCCTTCTGGACTACTTAACGCTTGAACTTTAGGTGCCTTTTGTCTTCCTTTTTGGTCTATACTTCGATTTTAAAAGTTTGGTTCAAACTAGGGGATGGGGTGCCAACTCCTGTACATGACTTTAAATTTTCCAAGGTACATATGCACATATGTATGAAGTACATTCACATGAACACAATTAAACAAAGGATATTGAACATAAGCAAATCCTCTTGGACGGCGAGTGTAGAAGTCAAGTGGAATGTAAACATCGACTATTGGACCATATCGGCCAAACTCCCGGCGCAAGTCCTCAGGCCTGAAACATTTTAGAAGTAAGGTAAGGAAACATCAACAGCTGGATTAAGATACCTACAGAGATCCAGTAGATACTTACAAAAGAAAATACAGTATCTAGATGAGAATTACCTAAAAGTATCTTAACTGTGGTTAAGAATCACCTGTTCTGAAAGGAATTTAAAAAAAACACCAAAAAACAGAAAACAAAACCACACATTCTCAGGCTCCTCTCTTAGTAATTTAATTTGACTCCGGACAACTTGACTAGGGACTAGAAACAGGTTTAAAGGACTCCAGGGGATATCTATGCCATGTCAAATTTTAAAAAGTCGCCATTAAAAAAGTAAAGAATAACTAAAAAGTTATTCTTGAGCTCTGGTGGCCTAGAGGCAAAGAAGCTGTACTACAATCCCAGAGATGAGCAGTTCAAATCTACCAGATGCTCTGCTGGTGAAGGAGGGACAATTTCCTTCTGTACCAGTCAGATCCAATTTGACAGAACACACACACACACACACACACACACACACACACACACACACACAATAAATAAATATTTTAAAAAGGTTATTCTTATTACATACAAGACTTTTCAACTATCAATATAGAGTTCTAAACATTGTTTCACTAAGAACACATTTGTTGGCCTCATAATTACCTGTGTAAGCTAAATTTGTTTTCAAATAATAAAGAGATTAGATTTAGAAAATACATTTATATTTAAATATATATACTATGATGTTATATATAAAATAAATATATTTATATTTAGCAAACAGCACTTACAATGATGTCCTAACATGATTTCTCAGGTTTAAAGAAAACAAAAAAGAATCTTTACTAAACATAAAATGACTAGTTATTTTTCAAAACTATTTTGGTAAGTATATTTGAGCCTATGACTGTGATAGGCATTATTATTAAATATTTAAATATTTGATAGTATTTATCTTTTTAAACCTACACAATTTAGCTGAAACAACAAAACTCATAGCAATAATAAAATCCAATGGTGTTGAGTTGATTTTGACTCATAGTGACTCTCAATCAGGTTTCTGAAGCTGTAAATCTTTAAAAGGGGAGACTGGCCATCTTTCTCTTGCAGAGAACAGTGGCTGGTGGAGTCAAACTTTGACCTTTTAATTAAGCCCAATGTTATATACTATGCCACCTCAAAACAAACAAACAAAACAAAGAAAAACAACAACAAACAAAAACCACCAAAAAACTCTCATTGCTATTAAGTTGGAATTGACTTATAGCTGACCCTCCAGCAGGTTTTCAGAGGCTGTAAATTACACAGGAAAAAACTTCCCACCTCTCCTGCACAGCAAATGGTGGATTCGAACCACATTCCCTTGGGGTGGTAGTGAAATGCCCTATCACTATGCCAGCTGCATTCCTTAAGACAGTAATAGCTGGCAGCTGGACACACTTGGCATTGTTCTAAAATCAGTTCTTTCTCACAAACCTACAAATGTTTATGGAGAAGGATACAGATTAATTCAAGTAAGGTCAACAAGTCATTAAATGTCACTGCTAGCATCAAAGCCTGACACTGGTTTTCTCCCATTCTGTACAAGATCCTCCATTATGATCCCTTTTCAGAGACATGGGAGTGGCAGCTAGAAGTTTTTTCTGGTCTTTAATTTTTCAAGGTTTCATAGGCAATTCTGAGATTCAGTGTTAGAAATAGTATCTAACCTAAAGTGTCTTCACTGTTCTGTCTATGGACCTACCGCAGCTGCTTGTCTAGCATACAGTTAGCACAAAGAATATGTTCTGCTCCACACCACATAATTTGTTCATGTTGCATTTCTAGTTGATTCCCTTCCTTTGGAGAAGTAAACATTGTTGTGATTTTTTTCAAACTATAGATTTATGACTTCACACACATGGAAAGGTATGATTATAACACAACTTGCTTAGCCATTCCGCTAATGGAGAGTTCAGTGGCTTCAGCATCATTAGCAGCTGCCGCATCCTCAGCAGCCATGGATCTGTTCCAGTCAATTAACTAGGTACTGGTCTTAAAAAATTCTTAATGTGGCCTGGACTGCTTGCCTCCCTGGAGCATTAGACCAAGGCCCTGCTGCTTGGAGGTCTCGCCCCTCTGACTGGTGGCACCAGCCTCGTTGCCTGGAGTACCTGGACCGAAGCCCCGCCACCGGGACCCTCCCACCTGCCACCTGGAGGATGACCCAATGCTGTCCCTCTGAAATGCTCTGGGGACAGCAATATCACAGGTGATCCTATTTCTTCTCCCCTCCCAGAGCTTGAGCTGCCTTTAGTTCTGCGAGGTCAGTAGAATCTATTTTTGTTTTGTTATTATAAATAAAGCAATTACGAGTTATTTATACACATCTGTTCATGTGGACATTAAATCACTGTTTTGGAGATGGAGTGGACTGGACTGGGGAGATAAGGGTATGTATATATTAACTTGTATGAAAATTCCAAGCAGTTCTGCAAAGTAATCCTGTTATTTTATATTTCTACCAGCAAGATATGAATTCAGTTGTACCAGTCTTTGTCAATATTTGGTATTGTCAGTAAATTTTTTACTTTTTGTTGATAATCATATAAATTTTTCTGGTAGATTTATCTTGTATTCTGGTAGCTCATTGTTAGTCGAAGCTGATTATTATAGATTTCTGCTTTTTTTCTACATAAACAAATATACCACCAAGAAAAAGAAGATATTCCATGTCTCTTTCCAATTTTTGTCCTATTTCTTCTCTTTGTCCTGTTGTCTTGGCAAGGTTCTACAAGGTTTCTTGTTGTAGTAGTTAGGTATATCAAGCCAAGTATAACTCACAATGACCCTAAGAAAAACAGATTTGAACCCTGTCCTATCCTGTTCCATCCTCATCATCTCTGACACATTTATGGCCACTGCTGCAGCCACTGTGTAAATCCATCTGGTTGAGGGTCTCCCTCTCTTTCACTGACCCTCCACTTTTCCAAGTATGATGTCCCTATCTTCCAAGAAATAGTTTCTCCTATCTTTGATCTTGCTCGGATCCACAATCAAACACTCTTGGAATCAGCAGTGAGGATGAGAGAGGAGCCTTGAAAAGGGAGAAGCTCTCCAAGAATGTTTGAACTCCTAGGAAGGGAGCTGTATGCTTTGCAAATTGTATTATCTCCAACACACCTATCCATATTACCCCAGTGACTGAATCAATCGATCTCCTAGAGGGTTTTCCTCTTCTGCGTTGTCCCTGCACCCTCCCAAGCATGATGTCCCTCTCCTGAGACCACATTGCAACATGTCCAAAGTATGTCAGATGGAGCTTCAGAATCCTTGCCTCCAAGGAGCAGCCTGGCTTCACCCTCTCCAAGACGAACTTGTTTACTCTCCTAGAAGTTCACGGTATATTCAATATTCTCTCTACTCCTGCACCACAGCTCAAAGGTATTAACTCTCTATCATCCCTAATCATTGTCCAGTTCTCTGATGCATAGGAAGTAATTGCAAAGACCATGCCCTGTGTCAGGTGCACCTTAGTCTTCAGAAAGAAATCCTTGCTCTTCAGTACTTTGGAGAGGTCTCTGACAGCTGACTTTCCCAATGCAATTAGTCTTTTAACTTCCTGGCTGCTCATATCAAGGATGTTGATTGTAAAACCAAGCAAACTGAAGCTGTCAACAATCTCAAACTCTTCACCATCTATCATGATGCTGCCAATCAGCCCAGTGGTGAGAAACTTTGATTTCTTTTCCTTTTTTAAATTAATTTTAATGAAAATTTACAGAGACTTAGGGTTTCCATTCATTGTTGCACTTTTCTTCCTGCCCATCATTTCCTTCCCAATATGCTCTTCTCTTTGAAAAGTAAAAGAAAAATGATTTCTTTTTTATACAATCCCTCCCCCCAAGTCCACTCCACTGTGCCACTGTGCAGCCTTCATTCTGGATTCCTTGTGATAACAATAATATCTAATCATATATCCCTTTTAAACAGTTCTCTCCCTCATCTGTTTCAATACAGTATACATAATTTATCCCCTTTCTCAGTCTTTCTTCAACCCCTATATCAGTCCTGTTTTACAACAGTGGCACTATGCAATATTTCTCTTTTTGTGACTGAGATATTTCACTCAGCATAATGTCCTCCAGGGTCACTCATTTTGCATATTTCATGAGTTCCTTGTTTTTCAATGCAGCATAGTATTCCATTGTGGGAATATACCAGAGCGTCTCTATCCATTTGTTTGTTGATGGGCAGTTAGGTTATTTCGAACTCTTTGCTATTGTGAACAAAGCCACAATAAGCATGGGTATTAAAGTATCTGCTTGGGTGGCGGTTATGGTTTCTTTAGGGTAAATTCCCAATAGTGGAATTGCTGGGTCAAATGGTATTTCTATCTGCAATTTTTTGAGAAAGCGCCATAGTGGCTGCACCATTATACACTCCCATCAACAGTGAATAAAGGTTCCAGTTTCTCTGCAACCTCATCAGTATTGGATGTTTGCTGTTCTGTTAAATTTTGCTAGTCTTACTGGGCTGAGATGATATCTCCTAGTTGTTTTGATTTGCATCTCTCTTAGAGCTAGGGATTTTTAACATTTCTTCATGTGTTTGTTGGTCATCTGAACGTCGTCTTTGGTGAAGTATCTGTTAACATCCCGTGCCCATTTTTCAAATGGGTTATTTACCTTTTTTTGTCTTGTTGTGGTGCTCAAGTATTTTATAAATTCTAGATATAAGTTCCTTGTCTGAAATGTCATTACCAAATATTATTTCCCAATCTGTGGCTTCCCTTTTTACGCTGTTGCAGAAATTTTTGGATGTGCATAGGGATTTGATTCTTAAAAGGTTCCACTCATCTATTGTATTCTCTCCTGGTTGTAGATCTTCCAAGATGCTTGGAAGACTGTTGATGTTGTGGATTAGAGTTCTTCCAAGCTTTTCTTTAATGAAATTCATAGTTGAGCAATTCAGCAAGGTGGCAGGATACTAGATTAACATACAAAAATCAACTAGATTTCTCTACATTGACAAAGAGAATACAGAACTAGAGCTAAGAAAAACAATAACCTTCACAATAGCTAATCACAAAATTAAATACTTAGGCCAAAACCTAACCAGAAGCACAAAAGATCGAGTCAAAGAAAATTACAAAACATTACCACAAGAAACAAAAAGAGACCTGGAGAAGTGGAAGAATATCCCTTGCTCAAGGATAGGAAGACTCAATATTGTGAAAATGACAATACTACCAAAGGCAATTTACATGTTCAATGAAATCCCAATACATAAAACAATTCCATTCTTCAACAAGATGAAAGAGGTAATCACCAATTCAGAATGGAAAGAGGCCCTGAATAAGCAAAACACTCCTTAAAAAGAGAAACAATGTAGGAGGCATCTCATGCCCTGATTTCAAATTCTACTACACTGCCATGTTGGTAAAGACAGCATGGTACTGGTACAAAGACAGACACATAGATCAATGGCATAGAATTGAAAATCCAGAAATCAACCCATCTACCTATGGCCAACTGATATTTGACAAGGAGATGAAATCAGTTAAGTGGGGAAACGACAGCCTTTTAACAAACTATCTGCAAAAACTCAAGCAAGATCCACATTTCACTCTATATACAAAAACTACCTCAAAGTACATCATGGACCTAGGACTAAAACCAAGGACAACCAACTTCATTAGAGAATCTGTGATGTTTTGATGTTGAGCTTCAATCCATATTGAAGGCTGCAGTCCTTGACCTTCTGCAGCAAGTACTTCAGATCCTACTCATTTCCAGCAAGCAGGGTTGTATCATCTGCATAACACAGACTGTTGTTGATGAATCACCTCCAATCCTGATGTCACATTCCTCCTCATAGAGTCCAGCCTCCTGGATAATCTGTTCTACATATAGAGGGAAAAGATAGGAGGATAGGACACATCCTTGACACATATCCTTCCTAATTTTGAACCATGCAGTGTTTCTTTTCTCTGTTCTGACGACTGCCTCCTGGTCCAAGAATAGGTTTCACATAAACACAATTAAGTGTTCTGGGATTCCCACTCTCAAAGTCACCCACAGTTTGTTGTGATCCACACAGTCAAATGCCTTTGCATAGTCAATGAAGCACAGACCAAGGTCCATCTAACATTAGCTACAATATCCCTAAGTGTCACGATCTCTTCTAAATCCAGCCTGCAATTAAGGAAGTTCTCTGCTGATGTGCTGTTCCAGTCGTTTTTGGATACTCTTCAGCAAAATCTTGCTTACGTGTGCTATCAATGATACTTTTTTATAATTTCCACACTCTAGCAGATCATCTTTCTTTGGAATGGGAACAAATATACAGTCAGCTGGCTAGGTGGTTAGCTTCCAGATTTCTTGGCACAACTTGGTGAGCACATCCAGGGCAGTCTCTTTTTGTTGAAACATGTCAATCAGTATGCCAACAATTCCTAGGGCTTTGTTTTTTGCCAATTCTTTCAGAGCAGCTTGAACTTCTTCCTTTATCACCACAGGCTCTTGCGCATGCTGTTTCATTAAATTCTTCCCTTTCCACCAATTCCTTTCTGTACAATGACTCTGTATACTCTTTCCATCTTCTTTTAATACTTCCTGGGTCATTTAATATTCTGCCTAAGAAGATGAGAAATAGCACAGTCCCAAGAAACAAAGCACTCGTCAGAACTGGACTCAGAGACGGCACTCCCTGCTCGCTCACTCACTGCCACTAAGTCAGAAACTCAACTGACCTCCCTGTGGGTTTTCAGAGGCTGTAATGGCATGGAAAGAGGTTGCCCATCTTTCTCCTGCAGAGCAGCTGGTGGATTTGAACTCCTTGCCCTTGAGGTGACTAAAGCTGGAATTTTTTGACAGGGAATTTCAAATAACTACAAGAGTAGCATCCACTACCATAATAGCTTGCCTCTGGAAACCTATGAACCTGGAAAAAGGACAAAAGATATAAAGGTGTCCAAGTCTTTAATTCATAGGGTCGCTATGAGTCACCTATGACTCAATGGCACTTAACAACAACAACAACAGCAGAGAGAGATCAGTTGGCCTAGTGGACAGAAAGTCATGCTTCCAAGCCAAAGGTGGGTGACTCTAATCTGCAGCCCTCAGGCCTGCCTTTATTTATTTTTGATGAAACATTCTTCTAGGTCGTGTAACTCTGGTCTGTCCATTTGCTGTACAGAGGTAACTTGTGACTGTGAAGCTGAACACTATGACACTGATGTGTCAAATGCAAGAATGGTTACACATGGTGGACAGATTTTGGTGGAGCTCCCGATTAAAACAAGCTTGGAAGGAGGAGTGGCATACACTTCCATAACAGCTTGCCTCTGGAAACCCTATGAACCTGAAGAAAGGACAAAAGTTATACAGGTGCCCAGGTCTTTTGTTCATAGGGTGGCTATGAGTCGCCTACGACTTGACAGCACTTAACACACACACAAAGCATCCTTTAGTATTCCAACTCAAGGTTTGAATTTGTTCTTCAGTTCTTTCAACTTAAGAAAGGCTGAGTGAGTTTGGCCCTTTTCATTTTCTGACTCCAGCTCCTTACACATTTCATTTTAATACTTTACTCTGTCTTTCCATGCTGGGCTCTAGAATCTTCTGTTGAACTCCTTAATATCTTGATGGACCATAGTAACAAGAAACAACAAAAAAAGAAACACCTCAAATAGGCAATGTAAAAACCTTGTATATCAATAGTCACACTTAATGTGAAGGGACTAAATGCACCAAATCAAGAGGAAAAGAGTAGCAGTATGAATAAAAAAAAACAAAGGCCATCAATATGCTGCCCACAAGAGACACATATAATAAACGAAGGGAAAGACAGATTCAAAATCAAAGGCTGGGAAAAAATATCCAAGCAAATAGCATCCACAAAAAAGCAGGATGGCAATACTAATCTCTGAAAAAAACAGACTTCAAAACGAAAATCACCATAAAAGATAAGGAAGGGAACTATATAATGATTAAAGGTACAATGGATCAAGACAGCATAAATACAGAAACTGTAAAATGCTGAAACAGCTGTTAACAGAATAGAAGAAAGTAACAGACAGCATCACAGCAGTGGCTAGAGACTTAATATACCACTTTCACCAAAGGATAGGTCAGTCAACTCAAAAGAAATTTAACAAAGATGGAGAAGATCTAAACTACACAATTCAGCCAATTTGACCTTGTGGATATATTCTGACCATTGCACGCAACTAAAACTCAGTTCACTTTCTTCTCAAATGCATTTGGCACAATTTCCAGAATTGATCACATATTAGGGCACAAAGCAAGCCTCAAAAATTTCAAAAACACTGAAATGACAAAAAATATCTTCTCAGACCACAATGCTATAAAACTAGAATTAACCACAACAAGATAAAGCTTATAAAATCATCACCGAGGAAGCTAAAGAACACTGCAGGAACACAACTAGGTTATAGAAGAAATAAAGAATGAAATAAAAACGTTCCTTGAAATAAATGATGATGAAAATACAATGTAACCAAACCTTTGGGATGCAGCTAGGGCAGTCATCATGGGTCAGCTCACAGCAATATATAAGCATATGAAAAAATGAAGAAGTAAAGTTAATGATCTAACTCAACACCCTCATCAAATAGAAAAAGAACAATTTAATCCCACAGCCTCTAGAAGAAAGGAAATTATAAGAAAAAGAGCTGAAATCAATCAGATAGGAAACAAAAACAATTGAAACCATCAACAAAAAGCAGGAGCTGGTTTTTGTGAGGCTCAATAAAACTGACAAATCTTTGGCAAACTTAAAAAAAAGAAAAAAGGATAAAACACTAATAGCTAGATTAATTAATTATTGATGCAGGTGACATCACAACAGAACCAGATTAAATTAAATCTAGGATACTGGACTACTATGAAAAGCTATATGCTGATATATAACTGACTGGAAGAGATCGATATTTGTTCCTATTCCAAAGAAAGGTGACCCAACAGAGTGTGGAAATTATCAAACAATATCATTAATATCACATGGAAGCAAGATTCTGCTGAAAATTATCCAAAAATGTTTGGAACAATATGTCAACAGAGAACTGCCAGATGCAGGCTGGATTTAGAAGAGGTCGTGGTACTAGGGATATTATAGCTAATTGTAGATGGATCTTGGCAGAAAGCAAAGAATACCAGAAGAATGTCTATGTGTGCTTCATTGACTATGCAAAGGCTTTTGACTGTGTGGATCACAACAAGCTATGGCTGACTCTGAGAAGAATAGGAATCCCAGAACATTTGATCGTGCTAATGTGAAACCTATACTTGGACCAAGAGGTAGTCTTCAGAACAGAGCAGGGAGACACTGGATGGTTCAAAATCAAGAAGGGGGTCCGTCAGGGATGTATTCTCTCTCCATACCTTTTCAATCTGTATGCAGAACAGATCATCCGAGATGCTGGGCTGTACGAGGAGGAATGTAGCATCCGGACTGATGAAAGAATCATCAACAATCTGCGTTATGCAGATGACACAATCCTTGCTTGCTGAAGCTGAGGATGACCTGAAGCGATTGCTCCTATAAGGATTGAAGCTCAACATCAAGAAATCAAAGATTCTCACCACTGGGCCAACTGGCAGCATCAGTACGGATGGTGAAGAGATTGAGATAGTTAACAGTTTTAGTTTACTTGGCTCCACAGTCAACACTCTTGGTAACAGCAGCCAGGAAATCAGGAGATAAATTGCACTGGGAAAGTCTGCTGTGAGGGACCTCTCAAGAGTACTGAAGAGCAATGACGTCAGGCTGGAGACTAAGGTGTGCCTGATCAGGGCTATAGTCTTTGCAATTAGGTGCTATGCATCGGAGAGTTGGACAGTGACTAGGGATGATAGAAAGAGAATTGATGCCTTTGAGCTGTGGTGCTGGAGAAGAGTGTTGAATATAGCATGGACTGCTAGGAGAACAAACAGGTTTGTCCTGGAGAGGGTGAAATCAGAATGCTCCTTGGAGTCAAGGATTCTGAAGCTTCGTCTGACATACTCTGGGCATGTTGTGAGGAGGGACTGGTCCTTGGAGAGAGACATCATGTTTGGGAGAGTGGAGGGACGGCGCAGGAGAGGAATACCTTGATGAGATGGATCGATTCTGTGAGTGGAGTGGTAGGAATGAGTGTGTTTGATATGGCGAGGTTGGCACAGGATAGAATGGCATTTAGGGCTCTTGTACATAGTGTCGCTATGATTCAGAAGTGACTCAATGGCACATAACAACAACATACTCTGATATAATATTGTAGGTATAGGATAATATCCATATGTATATAAGGAAGTCCAGTGAATACCACTACCATTCAAATATATGCACCAACAACCAGAGCCAAAGAAGAGGAAATAGATCATTTCTACTAACTTTTACAGTCAGAGATCGATTGAACATGCAATCAGATGCATTAATAGTGATGGGTGACTGGAATGTGAAAGTTGGGAACAGAGAAGAAGTATCAGTAGTTGGAAAGTATGGACTTGGTGACAGAAATGAAGCTGGAGATAGGATGATAGAATTTTGGACAATCAATTTATTCGTTGCAAATACATTTTACAATAAACGTAAAAGCAGGCTATACACATGGATTTCACCTGATGGAATGCATAGGAATCAGAAAGATTACATCTGTGGAAAGAACCCCTGGAGAAGCTCAATATCAGCTGTGAAAACTGGGCCTGGTGCTGATTGTGGAACAGATAACCAACTACTCATATGAAAGTTTAAGCTGAAGAAAAGGCAAGTGAAATCAAGCCCACAGGAACCAAAATATGACCTTGAGTCTATCCCACCTGAATTTCATAATCATCTCAGAACAGCTTTGAGGCCTTGAACACTAATGAGTTCACTACTAACCAGATGAATTATGGGAAGAAATCAAGAATATCATCCAGGAAGAGTGCAAAAGGCATTGCAAAGATGGAGGAGGAAGAAAAGACCAAAATGGATGTCCGAAGAGACTCTGAATATTGCACTGGAGCACCGAGAAGCCAAAGCAGAAGGAAGAAATCAAGACACTGAAGAGAAGAACAGGAGATTTCAAAAGGCTGCACAACAAGACAAAGTATTATAAAGAAATGTGCAAAGACCTGGAGTCAGAAAATCAAAGAGGCCGAACTTGCTCAGCATTTCTTAAGCTCAAGGATCTGAAGGGAAAATTCAAGCCTCGAGTTGCAATACTTAAGGATGCTTTGGGGAGAATACTGAGTGATCCTGCAAGAAGATGGAAAGAATATACAGAGTCATTATACCAAAAGGAATTGGCGGACACAGAAGAATTTAATAAAATAATATATGAGCAAGAGTCAATGGTGATGGAGTAAGTTCAGATTGCTTTGAAAGAATTGCCTAAGAATTAGGCCCCAGGAATTGATGGCATACCAACTGACATATTTCAGTTAACAGATGCTGCCCTAGATGTGCTCACCAAGTTGTGCCAAGATATCTGGAGAACAACCACTTGGTCACCTGACTGGAAGAGATCCCACAGAGTTTGCAAATTATCGAACAATATCATTAATATCACATGCAAGCAAGATTTTGCTGAAGATATCAAAAAACAGGTGGAACAGCACATCAACAGAGAACTACCAGAAGTGCAGGCTGGATTTAGAAGGGGCCGTGGTACTAGGGATATTGTAGCTAATGTTAGATGGATCTTGGCTGAAAGCAAGGAGTACCAGAAGAATGTCTATCT
>NW_006400113.1:637559-640496 GCF_000299155.1 Elephantulus edwardii
GAAGGCTTTTCACAGAGAAAGACATTCAGATGGCTAACAGACCCATGAAGAAATGCTCAAAATCACTGGCAATAAAAGAAATGCAAATCAAAGCCACAATGAGATACCATCGCATCCCAGTAGCAGTGGCAAAGTTTAGTAGGGCAGTAAGCAATAAATATTGGAGAGGATGTGGATGTGAGAACTCTCATACACCATTGGTGGATTATAAAATAGTACAACCACTAAGGAAGGCAGTTTGGCATTTCCTCAAAAACTGAATATAGGAACTCTGTACGACCCAGCTATTACACTACTAGCAATATAATCCAAGGAAATTAGAAGTGAGACACAGAGATTTGCATGACAATGTTCATAGCGTGTTATTCACCATCACAAGAACACGAAAACAGCCCAAATACCCAACCACAATCAAAAGGATTGAGAAATTTTGGTACAGTAACATAATGGAATACTATGCAGTACTCAGGACCAACGATTTTAAAAAAAAATACTACACAACTTAGAGCATTGTATTATTGTTATTAGACTGGAGATCATTATGCTGAGTGAACTAATGCAGTCTCATAAGGACAAATACTGCATAAAACCATTGTTGTAAATATGGTTAACAAAATATGTATGGAAACTCAAGAGAGGGAAGGCTGAGGATGGTTTACACAGGATTACAGTTTTGTGGGTGGATGGAGGAAGGGAAGTAAATGGGAAGGATGTGGGTGAAAAGCCAGGTAATGATAAGCAAAGCCCAGCGGTAACTAATTTTATAAAACATAATTCATGGCCCCGGGCCCCCAGAGCCGCGCCTGCCCCTCACCCAGCCATGGGGGACCTGCCGGGGCTCGTTCGCCTCTCCATCACGCTGCGCATCAAGCCCAATGACGGCCTGGTTTTCTTCAAGGTGGACGGCCAGCGCTTCAGCCAGAACTGCACCATCAAGCTGCTCACCGGCTCCTCCTACAAGGTGGAGGTGAAGATTAAGCCCCCTACTCTGCAAGTCAAGAGCATTTCCATTGGTGGCACAGTCGTCCCTCTGGAGCTGAAGTCTCAAGAACCTGATGGAGACAGAGTCGTGTATTCGGGCATCTACGACACAGAAGGCGTGGTTCCAACCAAGAGTGGAGAGCGGCAGCCCATCCAGATCACCATGCCGTTCACAGATATTGGGACCTTCAAGAAGGTGTGGCAAGTCAAGTTCTACAACTACCACAAACGTGATCGCTGCCAGGGGGGAGCCCCTTCTCTGTCACTGAGTATGAATGTAAGCCCAATGAGACATGCAGCCTCATGTGGGTGAACAAGGAGTCCTTCCTATGAAGCTCTGAGGACCTGGGGCCTCTCTCGTGTTGCTGGACAGTCTCTCCGCAAATCAGTCCACTCTTAGGTAAACCAGCACAAGCCTTATTTGAGGCACACCACACCTTGGTTGTTTTGCTCCTGGTACTGATGACCTACTAGCCCCAATTATTTTGAAAGTGTAATTCCCCTCTGGTGCAATACCCCTGATATAAAAGATCGTGATGCATCTGAGAAGATCTCTTTCTCTATTTTGTGGTGGTAACCCTGCACCCGGTTGTCCTCGCTCACGCTGTTGATCTTGTGTGACTGGCACTCAGTCTAAGTGCCAGATATGCCGGACACTTGGTGATTCCGTGGACTGACTGTGAAACTTTGTTTCTAAGTTGAACAGTCCCCCTTTAATGTTAACTGTTAAATAAGTAAGTAAATAATAATGAAAATGTGTACAGGTTCTCCCATGTGTAATGTGTAACTTGCACTGTTTTCCAACATTCAAGGCAGTCTTTGTGACAGTATCATGCAAACAGCAGTGACTGAGACTTAAGGGTTGACTTCCTAAAAACAGCTCTGTTCATTCAGGGAGGGGTGATGACAGAATGAGAGGACTTAAGTATTTCTAACTTATACAAACTCTTTCAGGTAACTCAAATTATTCCTGTTATGTCCTAGGGAAATGGGAAAAACCATTGCTGTAGATCACTATTACAAAGGCTTGCCTCTGTGGTAAGCTGCTCTGGTGTTCAAGCAGGAGTATTGGTGGCCTATCTTGTATCCTCCTCCTTTGGACTTTGTAAAACAGTGTATGGATGTGGAATCAACTTTTGATATTTCTTAATAAAGGCACTGAAAAAAAACAACATAATTCATGAGAATGATTGTATGAAACACAATGTGAATGTGGTGTGAAACAAACTTTGTAAGCAATCCAATTTAAAAAAATCACTTGAAAAATGTGTTTCCAAATTGTTTTTTTTAAAAAGAAAGAAATGCTGAGCAAGTTTGTCCTTTTTGGTTTTCCAAAGAGAACTCTTAAGGCAGGAATTAGTTATGTCAGGAAGCAAAATGTATTTGGGCTCAGACCTTGCCACTAGCTCTATTTAAGGCTAAATATACTCCTCCTAAAGAGTTTGGGTATCCTCCTTACGAAATTACATTTAACAGATTCCACCAATCCATTGCAACCTGTTGAGGACGCCCAAAGAGTTAAGAAAAATTAAGCTGCACAGGCATTTAGAAGCCTTAAACAGACAGGGAAATGTTTACTTAGGTAATAAATTGGTCTCCTGTCAGTATTTTTGCACCCATTCATTCCTTTCTCCAGCAGACCAAATTTCAGTTTCAAAAACTACCACCTGACACACACCTCCCTCAAGTCCAAGTAGGAGGGCTCTGTCATGGTCATCCTGACCACACCAATGACAGTCAAAGTCGTAAAGGTCCCCACCTGGCTTCACCACAGCTGACCGAAGCCACCTTCTCCACAGGCAGCTGAAACTGAGCCTAACACTGAGGAGATCAACCAGCCCTGCTTCAGCACAGTAGAAGCATGGGGACAACCATAGTAGGATTTTACCCTAATTAGAAGGACTGCAACCTCCAATATGAATTGAGGCTCAATGTCAAGAAGACAAAGATTCTCAC
>NW_006400113.1:640596-645567 GCF_000299155.1 Elephantulus edwardii
TATTGTAGCTAATGTTAGATGGATCTTGGCTGAAAGCAAGGAGTACCAGAAGAATGTCTATCTTTGTTTCATTGATTATGCAGAGGCATTTGACTATGTGGATCATAACAAACTGTGGCTGACTCTTGAGAAGAACGGGAATCCCAGAACACTTGATCATACTGATGAGAAACCTATACTTGGACCAGGAGGCAGTCGTCAGAAAAGAGCAAGGAAACACTGCATGTTTCATGATTGGGAAGGGTGTACGCCAGGGCTGTATCCTGCCTCCATACCTTTTCAATCTTTATGCAGAACGGGTTATACGGGAGGCTAGGCTCTATGAGGAGAAATCAAGATTTTGGGGAAGAATCATCAACAATCTGCATTATGCAGATGACACAACCTTGCTTGCTGAAACTGAGGAGAACCTGAAGCACTTGCTGTGGAAGGTCAGGAACTGCAGTCTTCAGTTTGGATTGAGACTCAATATCAAGAAAACAAAGATTCTCACCATTGGGCCAATTGGCAGCGTCATAATGGATGGTGAAGAGATTGAGAATGAGATTGTTCACAGTTTTGGTTTGCTTGAACCCACAGTCAACACTCTTGGCACCAGCAACCAGAAAATTAAAAGATGTATTGTGATGAGAAAGTCTGCGGTTAGAGACCTCTCTAAAGTGCTGAAGTGCAAAGATGTCAGTCTGGACACTAAGGTGCACCTGACACATGCCATGGTCTTTGCAATCACTTGCTATGCATCAGAGAGCTGGACAATGACTAAGGATGATAGAAGGAGAGTTGATGCCTTTGAACTGTGGTGCTGGAGAAAATTATTGAATATATCTGGGACTGCTAGGAAAACAAACAGGTTTGTCCTGGAGAGGTGAAGTTGGGCTGCTCCTTGGAGACAAGGATTCTGAAACTTTGTCTGACATACATTTTGGACATGTTGCAAGGAGGGACCAGTCCTTGGAGAGGGACGTTATACTTGGGAGGGTGGAGGGGCAGACAGCACAGGAGAGGAAGACCCTAGATGAGATGGACTGACTCAGTGACTGAGGTAATAACGGGATCAGGTGTGTCAGGGATGGTGAGATTGGCACAGGACAGGGCAGAGTTTAGGGCTGTTGCACACAGGGTTGCTATGAGTCGCAGGCAACTCGATGGCACAATAACAACAACGTACTCTGATAAATTTGAAAATTTAGAGGAAATGGACAAATTCCTTGAAACTCATGCCCTACCCAGACTGATATTGTCAGATGTACAACACTTGAACAGACCCATCACAAAAGAAGAAATTGAGAATGTCATAAAAGTCCTGGACCATATGGCTTCACAGTTGAACTCTACCAAACATTCAGAGATTTATCACCAGTTCTACGTAAATTATTTCAGAAAATATGAAAAGAAGAAACACCCCCAGAGACATTCTAGGAAGCAAGTATAACCTTATTTCCCAAACCAGGCAAAGATATAACCAAGAGAGAAAACTACAGATCATTATCTCTCATGAACAGAGATGCAAAAAATCCTTAACAAATTCATAACCAATAGAACCCAAAAGCACATGAAAAAATAATTTATCATGACCAAGTGGGATTCGTAACAGGTATGCAAGGATGGTTCAACTTGGGGGGGGGGAAGTAACTCATCATATTAACAAAACAAATAACAAGAACCATATGATCTTAGCAATTGATGCAGAAGTGGCATTTGATAAAATCCAACACCGTTTCCTGATTAAGACACTTAGCAAAATTGGAATAGAAGGGAATTTGCTTAACATGGCAAAAACTTTATATGTAAAACCAAGAGCCAGTATCATTCTCAATGCAGAAAAACTAAAAGCATTTTCCTTGTGAACAGGGACCAATAAGAATGTCCACTGTCAACACTTCCACTCAATATTGTATTGGAAGTACTTGCTAGAGTAATATGAGAAGGAAATAAAAGGCATCCTGATTGGCAAAGAGATGGTTAAACTCTCGCTATATGCAGATGATGAGTGTACACAGAAAACCTGTTAAGAGTTAGTGGACCAGTTTAGTAGGGTTGCAGGATACAAGATCAATATCCAAAAAACAGTAGGATTCTTCTACAGTAACAAAGAAAACATACAGAGAAACTAAGAAAGCATTTACAATAGTAAACCACAAATTGAGATAATTGGGAGTGAACCTAAATATACAAAAGACCTGTAGAGAGAAAACTACAGAATATTTCTGCATGACACAATAAAACACCTATAGAAATGGAAAACTGTGCTCTGTTCATGGATGTTTTTGTTGCTGATTGCTGTTGAGTTGAGCAAAACTCATAGCGACACTATGAACAAAAGGCCTGAAGCCTTTCTACGACTATTGTTGTTTCTCAAAGTTCATAGAATTTCCAGAGGCATGTTGTTTAGGAAATGAATGCCATTCCTGCTTCCAAACCTGTCTTAAACTGGGAGCTCCACCAAACAACTGTCCACCATGGGTAACCGTTATGGCATATGAAACCCCAATGGCATAATGTTCAGCATCACAGCAACCCTAGGTTACCTCAGTACAGCAAACTGACAGAAAAGTGTTAATCTAAGTGTTCTCTGTTACACACAGGGTTTCCAAAGGCCTGTTATTTCCAGAGAGGATGGCCTTTCTTCCTACTTTGTCTGTCTTTGGCTGCTTAGCTTTATTCCAAGGTGTCCCTGGAAGGACTTGAGTTTTACTCATTAAAAAGGTAGCTTTTCTGTTTTGTTTTAAATTTTGTTAATAAGAAGGCAGTATTAGGTATGCTATAAATCAACCTGGGCTGCTAACTGATGTTAATGGATGTTTTTGTTAGGTGCCCTTAAGTCATAGATGACTCATAGCGACCCTATGAACAAAAGGCCTGAGCATTGTTCACAGAGTTTCCAGAGGTAAAGCCAAGTTCATGAATGTTGTTGTTGTTGTTATGTGCCATTGAGCAGCTTGCGACTCGTAGTGACCTTATGTACAAGAGCTTGCCATCTCAAACGCACTTATTCCCACCACTCCAGTCACAGAATCGATCCCTCTCATCGAAGGTCTTCCTCTCCTTAGCTGCCCCTTCACTCTCCCAAACATGATGTCCCTCTCCAAGGACCTCCTCACAACATGCCCAGAGTATGTCAGACGAAGCTTCAGAATCCTTGACTCCAAGGAGCTTTCTGACTTCACCTTCTCCAGGACAAACCTGTTTGTTCTCTTAGCAGTCCATGCTATATTCAACACTCTTTTCCAGCACCACAGCTCAAAGGCATCAATTCTCTATCATCCCTAGTCACTGTCTAACTCTCCAATGCATAGCACCTAACTGCAAAGACTATAGCCCGGATCAGGCACACCTTAGTCTCCAGCCTGACGGCATTGCTCTTCAGTACTCTTGAGAGGTCCCTCACAGCAGACTTTCCCAGTGCAATTTGTCTCCTGATTTCCTGGCTGCTGTTACCAAGAGTGTTGACTGTGGAGCTAAGTAAACTAAAAGTGTTAACTATCTCAATCTCTTCACCATCCGTACTGATGGTGCCAGTTGGCCCAGTGGTGAGAATCTTTGATTTCTTGATGTTGAGCTTCAATCCATATATGAGGCTGCAGTCCTTGACCTTCTGTAGCAAGTACTTCATCCTCAGTTTCAGCAAGCAGGTTGTGTCATCTGCATAACGCAAGTTTATGATGACTCTTCTACCAATCCTGATGCCACATTCCTCCTCATACAGCCCAGCGTCTCAGATGATCTGTTCTGCATACAGATTGAAAAGGTATGGAGAGAGAATATATCCCTGATGGACCCCCTTCTTGATTTTGAGCCATGTAGTGTCTCCTTGCTCTGTTCTGACCACTGCTTGGTCCAAGTATAGGTTTTGCATTAGCACAATCAGATGTTCTGGGATTCCCATTCTTCTCAGAGTCAGCCACAGTTCATGGATAGGAAGACTAAATATTTTGAAAATGACTATCCTACCAAAAGCAATCTACATGTATGAAATCCCAATACAGACACCATATTCCTTTTTCAAGGAGAATGAAAGGGAAATTGTCGTTTATTTGGAGAGGAAAAGAGACTCCGAATAAGCAAAGCGCCTTTATTTTTTGTTCCAACTTTTTTATTCATTTTAATGAAAGTTTACAGAGACTTAGGATTTCCAGTCATTCATTGTTGCATTTTTCTCCCTGCCCCCCCCCATTTAACTCTTCTTGAAAAGTAAAAGGAAAACTCTTTCATTGTTATGCAATTCCCCCACGTCCAGTTCACTGTGCAACCTTCTTTCTGGACTCCTGTCATCACAATAATACCCAACCATACATTCCTTTTAAACAGTTCTCTCCCTCATCTATTTTAATGCAGTATACATCATTCCTCCCCTCCTTCTCTGCCTTTCCTCAATCCCAATGTCAGTCCCGTTTTACAGCAAAGCAGTTCTACAAACCAAAAATGAAGTGGGATGCATAGCACTAAACCTACTACTAACGTCTGTTCATAACCAAAACAGCACGGTACTGGTACTAATAGTCACATAAACCATTAAAACAGAACTTAGAACCCAGAAATGGACCCAGCTATACTGATATTCAACAAATAAATGAAATCTATTAAATGGAGAAATGACAACCTCTTGAACAAAATGGTGCTGGTAAAACTGGACAAAGCTGGAAAAAGAGCTACATCTGACACCATATATAAAAATCAACTCAAGGTGAATCAGAGACCTGGGAGTAAAGCCCAAAACCACAAAGTTCATAAAAGATGAAATGGGACCAAGCTTAGAAAGTTTAACCTTTGTTACAAAGAGTCTGCCAAATACAGTCAAAAATGCACAATCTGGAGAAGATAAAACTGATGAACAAGACTTCTAAAGATTAAATCTCAGTGCTTCATCCATGCTTACTGCAGCTTTGTTCACAATAGCAAGGAGTTGGAAACAACCTAAGTGCCCATCAACAAACGAATGGATAGAGAAGCTGTGGTATATTCGCACAATGG
>NW_006400113.1:651347-681087 GCF_000299155.1 Elephantulus edwardii
CAGAGACAGTGCAATTGGCACAGGACAGAGCAGAGTTTAGGGCTGTTGTACATAGGGTCGCTATGAGTCGCAAGCGACTTGACAGCACATAACAAACAACACACTTTAAGTGGTGGTGAAAAGACCTGTGTAATCTGTGTACTCCTGTTACTAAGGTAGGTCAAAAGATGATCACACTACTTTCCTGTAACTACTGAGAAGGTGAAGGAGCTCTAGTGGTCTAGTGATAAAAAACTTCACTGCAATCCTGAAAGCCCGTGGTTCAAATCCACTATCTCCTTTGCTGGAGAAGGACTGGTAATCTCCTCCCATGAGATTAATAGCCTTTGAAAACTTCCAGAGGGTCAGCTACAGGTCGGATCGGACTCAGTGGTACCCAACCACAACAACTAAAAATGTGAGGGTATCCTCTTGGGGAGCTATCCCTATAACCAGACACCGTCCTCTATATTTGACACAGGAAGCAGTACAGGCCCACCTGTTTGTTTCAGCAAAACCAAGCTCCAACCCTGTCTACCTTTAAGGTATAATAACAGGAAAATGGGCCACCCATATGCTGTTAAACCAAATCGAAGACAGGGTATGGCCATAGAAAGTCAGTGTATTTAGTGCATGCCAGGCAGCCAGTCTAGTCTCCCCAACATAAAATATGAGTCACCAGCATGGGAAAGAAGGCATACATGTAAACAAACATACATATTAGGTAGGGCCTTGTAATGAGTACTGTACATTCTAAAGTTAAATGAGCTACATATATCACAAAAGAACAAAGACTAGCCATCAGGTGTTCTTGTTCTGTGAAAAGGCTGAAAATTCTTTGTCTCAAACCGCACAAAGAGGCAGGAATCTGTTTTTAAAATGGCACAAACTTTTTTGGGTTTTGGCAGTACCCTTAACAGAGCTTGGTGGCCATCAGAAGCAAAAGAATTATTGCATCATGAAATCACTGTTACCTGAGGAGGACAAACCTTTCTGGGTAGGTATGCTTAACAACATCTTGTCAAGAAACAGTAAGTGGTAAAGAAAGAACAGACAACAGGAGTGAGACCCCAAGTTGTATATTTTGGGTGGTTTCAAAGGGGGGAGGGAGGAACCCTGGGAATGGAGAGGCTCTCCAAGAATATCTGAACTCCTAGAAAGGGAGAAGAGAGGCTCTGCAGGTGCTTCCTTATCTATAAAAGCCAGGAAGGCTATCATTCTGTGAGAATGTTTCTTTTCCTACTGGGCTAGAGAAACTGTGATCTTACAGGATATTCTCTTATCTGGAAAGCCAGGAGGTGTCCAAACTCATCACTCCTTACCCTGCTTAAATTGTAAGCTAATGCTGATGCTTGAAAACCACCAATGAGAGGGTAGCAAAACTATTTCTTTATCTGTTTCCTTTTACAGGCTTTCAATAAGCCCCAACAAAGCAGTTCGGGGAGACCAGCCATTGTGGACTTAAGTCTTGCTGCAGCTCCGCTAGCACAGTTAAGTCTTTTACTAAAGATGCATTCGTGGTGATTTACTCCAGTTGTGTATCCCCTGGGTAACATCTTCCTGCAACAAGAAAATCGAACTATGAGTTGCATTGGGAGAATCTGCTGTCAAGGATCTCTCCAGAATGTTAAAGAGCAACTATGGCAGTCTATGGACTAATGTGCACCGGATCCAGGCCCTGGTCTTCTCAATTACTTCCTATGCATCTAAAAGCTGGACAGTGAATAAGGATACAGAAGAATCGATGCCTTTGAGCTGTGGTGCTAGAGAAGTGTATTAAACATACTACAGACTGACAAGAGAACAAATAGGTCTGCCCTGGAGAGGGTGAAATCCAGTTGCTCATTGGAGGCAAGGATTTTAAAGCTCCATCTCACACACTTTAGGTAGGTTGTCAGGAGAGACTAGTCCTTGGAAAAGGACAGCATGCTCGGAAGCGTGGAGGGTCAGTGCAGAAAAGGAAGATCCTGCAAAAGTGACTATAGAAATGGTGTCACCATGTCTGACACCAGACATGGTGAGGTAGGCTCTGGATAGGGCAAGGTTCAGAGCCATTGTTCATAGGGTAGCTATGAGCCATAGTTGACTTGCAAGCATATAAAAACCAATCTACCCAATGGAGCTCTGGTGGCTTAGTGGTAAGAAGCTGTGCTGCAATCTAAAAGGCATATGATTCAAATTTATCAACTGTTTCACGGGAAGGTAGGCAATATCCTCCTTTGCAATTTACTGCCTATGAAAACCCACTTGAGGATCAGCTATGAACCAGTTCAGACTCAATGGCAAACAAGCAGCAGCAGCAGCAGCAACATGCCTCAAGTATGTGAGATAAAGTTTTGTTTCCTAGCCTCTATGTAGCACTCTGGCTGAACCATCTTCAACACTTACTAGCTTGTTCTTTTGGCAATCCAAAGGATATTCAGTACTCTTCTCTAACATCAGAGCTCAAAGGTATTTTTCTGTCATCTTTATTCACTATCCAGCTCTCTGACACATAGGACATGATAAAAAATAAGATGGCCTGAATAAGGTGTATCTTAGTCTTCAATCTGACATCAATGCTCCTCAGTAATTTGGAGAGGTCCCTGACCACATACTTGCCTGACCTCCTGACTGCTGTTATCAAGGGTATTGACTGTGTCCAAGCTGGAAGAAATCATTGACAACTTCAATCTTTTCTACATCTATCAAGACATTGCTTATTGGTTCAGTGATGAGGATTCTGATCTTCTTGATGTTGAGATGCAATCCATATTGCAGGCTGTAATTCTGATCTTCTATAGCAAGTGTTTCAAGTTCTCCTTATTCTCAGCAAGGTAGGCTGTGTACTCTGTATAATGCAGGTTGTTGATGATTCTTTCTCCTATTCTGATGCCACATTCTTCTTCACAGACTCTTGCAAGATGCACAACTCTCCTCATTTTAAACTATGCACTGTTATCCTGCTCTGTCCATACAATAACTTCTTGGTCTAAGTACAGGGTTTTTATGAGTAGAATTTAGTGTCCTGAGATTCCCACTCTTCTCAATGTTAGCCATAATCTGTTATGATACACATAGCCAAATATTTTTGAACATTAAATAAAACACAACATTCTTCTGGTAGTCTCTCCTTTTAGCCAGAATCCATCTGAGATCAGCAATGATATCCCTGGTGCCATGGCCTCTTCTAAACCCCATTTGACCTTTTTGCAGTTGCCTATGAGGTTTCTCAAAGATTACCTTTACTAGGCTAAAATAGGTCTACTCTTAGTTGGTTATCACTTTATCACAAATATTACTAAGGTTTTTTTCTACATTAACATAAAAATATCAATTCCCATAAAATGTAATCACAGAATACTACTAAATATGTGCATGAAAGATATTTGATTGCTACTCTCCAATCTTATATGACTTTATACATCAAAATAGGAATGTGTTATTTTTGATTTGGACATTACTTTTTCATTAGCAAACTATATCAAATAACTTTTAAGAATTACTCAATATAGTAAAAAGGCAAAAACAAAATTAATTTTTCCTAATCAACATTTTTATTAAAGTGTATTTCTCTTTTGTTCAACTTCCATTCCTATCAAATTTTCTTATATTCTCTATTTATAATCACTTACAAAAATATTTGGAAAAGATGTTACAAAATTAACATTCTTATTAAATAACATTTGTATATTTGAAAATAGGGAGAGAAAAGAGCCAAGTTTCAGACTCAAATGGGTATCTTTAATTTCATTTTCTATTTGTAATTTTACATACTATTTTTCTGTCCTGTTTAAAAATTTTATCCCAATACTTCATAAATAAATCACACATTAAAACTAATTTTAAATGTGTCTAGGTGTCGTATTACCAAGTAACTTGTACCACTGTACAAAAACATTTAATAAAGGTTGTTTAACTTTCAAAACATTACCCAAAGTTGTGCAGTATTAGGCAAGATACTGCATGTCTCTAAACGTCACTTTCTTACCTGTAAAATGAAGATAATACATAATAGAATTACCATAATAATTTAATAATGTATATAAAAATTTAGCATGCTGCCTAAGATACACAAGAAAAGTTGCTGTTAGGTGCCATCAAGGTAAGACTCATAGTGACCCTATGAACAGAATCCTATCCTATCCTGTGCCATGCTCATAATTTCTGACATACTCAAGCACACTGCTCCAGTCACCATGACAATCCACCTGGTTGAGGGTTTTCCTCTCCTTCATCATTCCTCCACCTTTCCATGATGTTCCTCTCCAACGAACAGCCTCTCCTAGCAACGTACCTGAAGGATATGAGATGAAGCTTTATCATCTTTCCCTCCTATGGAGCACTCTGACTACAACTTTCTCCAAGGCCTGTCTATTCTTTTGGCAATACTTGGGTTATTCAGTACTTCCCCAAAATCACAGTTCAAAGGCATCAAGAAAAATTAGCTATTATTATTTCATTAACACTAACAATATCTTCCATTTTTCTTGCCCTCCAGGAGCAGCACTAAAACGTAGCCAAAAAAAAAGGAAAGTGGGGAACTCTGGTGGCCTAGTGGCAAGAAGCTGCACTGCAATCCCAGAGGTATTCAGTTTGAATCCACCAGGTGCTCTGCTGGAGGAGGGGCAATCTCTTCCTGTTCCAGTCAGATCTGATCTGAGGGTACACACACAAAAAATAATAAAATTTTTTAAAAAGAAGTGGTTTTTATTTTTTTAAAAAAAGGAAAGGAAATCAGAACACTTTAATCACTATCCTTTGCAAAGTCTATAAAATACAAATAAACATTTTTTCTGGTATTCTTTGCTTTTAGCCAGGACCCATCTGACATCAGCGATGATATCCCTGGTGCCATGGCCTCTTCTAAATCCTGCTTGAAATTCTGGCAGCTCCATATCTATATACTGTTCCAGCCATTTTTGAATGATCTTCAGCAAATTATTCGAGGAGCTGGACTCTATGAAGAGGTGTCAGGGATCAGGTTTGGAGGAAGACTCATCAGTAACCTGCATTATGCAGATGACACAACTTTGTTTGCCGAAAGTGAGGAGGACTTGAAGGACTTGTTGCAGAAGATCAAGGAATGCAGCCTTCCATGGGGACTGAATCTCAAAGCGAAGAAAACGAAGATTCTTAACACTGGACTGATAGGTCAAATCATAATGGAAAGAGAAGAGACTGAAACTGCCAACAACTTCATCTTGCTTGGATCCATAATTAACACCCTTAGTACCAGCAGTAGCAGTCAGGAAATAAGGAGACACACTGCACTGTGAAAATCTGCAGTTAGAGGCCTCTCTAAATTACTGAGGAGTTATGATGTCAGTTTGAGGACTAAGGTGCATCTGATTCAGGTCACAGTCTCTACACTCACTCACTATGCATCTAAGAGCTGGATAATGAATAAGGATGACTGAAAAAGAAAATGTCTTTGAGCTGTTGGTGTTGGAGAAGAACACTGAACATCCTATGAATGGCCAAGAGAACAGTTATGTCTTGGAGAGGGAGCAACAGGAGTGCTCTCTGGAGGCAAGATTGGTGGCGCTTTGCCTCACATACTTTGGGCATATTACTGGGAGGGGCTATTCCATGGAGATGGGCATTATGCTGGGAAGGGTGGAGGGCCTACGAAGGAGAGGAAGACCCTCAGTCAGGTGAATTGATGTGATTGGAAGTGTGAGGATGGCGCAGGACAGGACTGGGTTCAGATCTTTGGTTCATAGGGTTGCTATGAGTCACACTCGATTCAACGGTACCTAACAACAACAATAAAATTCACAGGAGGAGATCGCCCAACCTTCTCTTGTGGAGCTGCTGGTGGATTCAAATCATGTGCCTTCAGGTTAGCTGCTCAGCTTCTTACTACTTAGTGAACACCACAGCTTCCAATGACCCTTATGTGACATCACTGACACCATTCAATCCCAACAGTCTACCTGGAACAAAGGAAAGCAAAAAAACACCAAAAACCAAAAAACAACAAACCCCCCAAAAAACCCAACAAAAAACACCACACAAAACCAAAACAACAACGGCTGTTAAGGCCGGAGTTAAGATGTTGGGAGGAGGAAAACTGGATGGTAAAATCTGAAAATGGTCTAACTGTTTTTTTGACAAATTTTGCTTTTGTTTTCTATTTAAAGTATTAATAAACAGGTTGAGTGGTAAAATGCTAATAATTCTTTAAATGTTTAACCATTTAAACATTGTTATCATGTTTTGTTACATCAGAACAAACCCATAACAGACCCTCCAGGAAATTTTCAGAGCAGTTAACAAAAGGAGACTGCCCATCTTTCTTAGTTGGATTAGAACTGCGTGCCTTTTGGTTGGCAGTGCAACTCTTTACTACTGTTGTTGTTGTTAATCAGAACTCCCTTTTAAGTATTTACAAAGTTATATTAAGGTCTACTAGTAAGAAGCTGCAATTCGAAAGGCACGTGGTTCAAATCCACCAGCTACTGCTCCATGGAAGAAGGCCATCTATTCCTGTTCTATTTACTGTCCCTGAAAACCTGCTGGAGGGTAAGTTATGGGTCCGTTATAACACAATAGCAAACAACAACAAGGTACATTAAAAGAACTACGATGATGAGGTCAATGTGTTGGGCTAACTAAATGATCAGTGATTCAAACCTACTACCACCTCTTTCAAGGGAGAAAATGAGGCAGTTGCTCTTCTTTAAGATGTATAACTTCAGAAACGTGATCAAGGATCCCCATGAGTTGAAACTGGATTTGCTAATTCAGTTTATAGTTGCGGGATATATGTATATTTATACACATACATATATATGAATCACATAAAAAAACAGTCACCCCTCACAGGTAACTGAAACTATGAAAAGGCCTCAGCACAAACTGTGTTCAATTATCAACCTAAAGGTTGGGCATTCAAAGCCAACCAGCAGCACCAGGAAGAAAGTGTTGGCAATTTGCTTCAGTAAAGACTTCTTTTAACTGGTTTCTTGTCAATTTTAACATACAGTAGTAGCAAAACTGCTCTGTAAAACGAGGGTTTTCTTTGCTGTCAATTTTACAAGAAAGAGACCACAGATCCTACCTTCTCTTTGTTTTCTGTATCTTACAAGGACACCTGTCATTGGATATGGGCCCATCTGGTCAACTCAAGCCTTTTCTTCACAGAGTTGCTGGATGGGTTGAAATGCCAACCTTCAGCCTACCAGCCCATTATTTGCAAACAGTTTGTGTCACTCGTACAGGCAAGAGAACTCTATGGAACCATGAGTCAACAATGGACAAGTAAGCCTAGGACTGAAATTCAAACTCTGTATATTGGGGGCTGTGCAGTCCCAGATCAGGTATTTAAGCTCTGAGCCTCAACATTCCCTTGTGTACGTAAAATAAAACATCCTATCTTGAAAGGTTGTTGAGGGTGGGAAAGAAAAAAATTAGGTAAATCAGTGAAAAATGTTCACTAATGTTGCTTCTACCCTTTTCTCTGGCACTTATTAAGGGTGAAAAGTGCCATATGATATTCAATCCTTAAGGCCCCAGCTTAGAAACGATGTAGCTAGAATTAGCAAAAAGGGACCAAGAGCATCCAAATCAACTAGGGAAGTCTAACCAAATCATGTTCCTGTGGCTGTTTATATAGTACTCTGAACTTCAAAAATATATAAACCTCATTTATTGAATACTGAACACTACTGTGTAAGTAAAATTTAACCAACACCACTTGTAAATTGATCAGAACTGGGAGAAGGTAAGGCCCAAGGTTCTTCTCATCATCCCCAATTCCTCTTCACCTAGGCTTGTAAATCGCACGGTCTTACCGAGGTCTTCCACCTACCCAAGGGCTGAAATGTGGACACTTACTCATGTTGAAGAAGGAGAAAGACTGCAAGGGGGCACGGGGCGCTGGGCGCGGGGCGCAGGGCGCTCTGTCTGTGGATGCTGCTGGGCCGCGGCGAGGCGGAACACCAGTGAGAAGGGCGCGGGCGCGAGTCCCGCCCCGGCCCGTGGTAGCCCTGGGGCTAGCACCTCCGCGGGACCAGACACCTCGACCACAGCAAGCACAGGGCCCGGCGGCAATCACCAGGTAGACCGACAGGGCCTCGGCCAAGCTTCGCGCCGCAGCCGTTACCTGCCCCTCCCCCACGCACCCAACCTGAGGCGACCACCGCTCACCTGGTGGCATCCGCGACGTTCCTGACGAACAGGGAGGTGTTGGGGGGCCTCGTGTAGCGAGACATGACCGCTTCCTCCACTCCCTCTGGGTCTGCCCGCAGCCGCTGGGCTCGCTACGTCTCCCGCCACCGTGACAGAAACTCTCCCGGCCCCCCGCGCGAACCCCCTCCCCCAGCTCGGCCCGGCTAGCGCGCAGCCGCAGAGACAGAGCGGGGGGGGGGCTTCTACGGGGGGGGGCTTCTACGGGGCACGAGGCGCAGGTGGGCGATGTCGGTGGGGCGGTGTCTACACGGCAGAGGCCCGAGGAAGTGGGAGGATTAAGGCCACGGGCGTAGGATCCGAGGAGTCACGGAGAGCGGGAAACAGAAAGAGCCTGTATCAGGGATGGGGGGCGTGGGCCTGGGAAACTGGAGCGGCCAGAGAAAAGAGGTGGCCGCGTGGACTCACGTGGGCCTTCGGGCGGAGGGGTGAGGAGGTGTTAAACCGCTACAGCAGGAGCCGCTCCAACCCAACCTGAACATTTGTTCCGTGCTCGTGAACCTTAGGTTGATTCAAGTCCCTCAGTCTTTTGTTTGCTCAGTCATTTATTGAAGCACATCCTTAGGGCATAGTATTGAGTACTTTCATTCAGATATCCAGCACCTGCTAAGTGGCAGGCACCATTGTAGTGTTCTAGTGTAAAACAAACATGCAGGCTGCCCAGCAGCGATAGCTGTGAATATGAATCTGAAATCATATGACCTAAAGCAAATTCTAATAAGGAACACTGGTGTCCTAGTGGCAAGAAGCTGAGCTGCAATCACGAAGACATGCAGTGCCACCGGCTGATCCGCATCCGCGGGAGGATAGACAGTCTCCTCCCATGCGATTAACTGCCTCTGAAACACCCTCCCACCCCGCCAGGGTCAGCTAAAGGTTGGTTCAGTAGTATTCAGCAACAACGTAGCAAATTCAGAGAAACCTCCATGCCAATTGTTGTACTGGTACTGGGTTCCCAGGTCGCAGAAAGCAGAGACTCACAAGAAATGATGGAAGGCGAAGCACTGCAGCCCTTCTAGGCTGGCAGCTTCTAATTTGTTTCTCTTTACTCTGATACTTATTTTTTTATTTCTTAATTCTCCAAATTAAGTTTTCTTTTATGTTAACTTCTCTCTTATATCTTTTTTTTAACTTTTCTTATTTTACCGAAATTATCAAATTGTATCAGCTCAAAACTATTATGACATTAAATTACGACAAAAAGCAAACAACAGCAATCTCAAACAAAAAAAACCCAGGAATCATAAACACTTAGAGGCTTCTGTTTTGAGCTGTAGCATATGTTTTTCTATGCTTTAAATTATAAATAATTTCTTGGGAAGAGCACTATATGGGTGAACATATGTCAATTAAGAGAAAATAATAATTCAAGATTGTGTCTTCTTAAGGCTCTTGTTAAAGGTGTCAAAGGCTGTTTCTTTTTTATGCAAAGATTCAGCCATCTCTATGTGCAAATTTTTGGACAGTTCTTCATAGACATCATTACTATTCTTATCAAAGTCCATATTGGCCAAAATTTAATGAGAATCTGTGCTTCTTTTTGATGTAACAAATAAAGATTTTTATCCCTCTCTTCCTCAGTTGTAGAAGGAGGAGTATAGGAGATGCAAGCCCTCCTGAATTCAGAAGCAACGGCAATGGCCAGTGGAGGAGATAAATTATCACCAGCTGACTTATCTCCAATGCTCATACTGTTGCCTGGGGTTGTGTTGCTCACAGTCAGTCTCTACTTCAGACTGTAAGGGTTGTAGAGTAATGATAATCAAACTGCACAACGACCAAATATATATTGGATTACGGTCTCCTGTCTGGTGGGTGAGCTCTTCTTGAAGCTCTCATGACTTGTTTCCAAATCTTGGCATTCAACTGATTGAGACCAGAGGGATAGAACCAATAACAATGCTTCTTTACCACAGAAAATAAATTCTTAAATGCAGCCTTTTTTACATTTACTCCTGAGCCCTGCAGTAAGTCTCTAAGCAGTTTAATATACTGTGTTTCTGTGGATGGGAAATTTCCCATGATTTCTTGTTTTTTGCTCCTGCCTCTGAATTCTTAAACAATTTATTAAACCTCGAAGGGGAAACCTCACGAAACCTTTTCTACTTCTTCCCCTGGATTTCTACCAAAATTTCTTATGACTTTGCCACTGTTCCGAAAGATCGCCTACTCTGGGTGTACACGCTACTTTCATTCTCTTCACGTTGTGCTAATTCATTTACCTTTGTGCCCCATGTTTGGGTACCACTTTTCATACCTGGTGTTCTGGGTTCACGGGTCATAGAAGGCAGAGACTCATGAGAGATGATGGAAGGCAAAGGACTGCATGCATCTCTATTAGGCTGCCACCTTGCAGGCAAAGCACCTGTGAAGGACAGCCACCTGGCTAACTGACTGGAAGAGGTGGATATTTGTTCCCATTCTATAGAAGGGTGACCCAACAGAGTGCAGAAATTATCAAATAGTATCATTAATATCACATGCAAGCAAGATTCTGCTGAAAATTATCCAAAAATGGCTGGGGCAACACATCAACAGAGAACTGCCAGATATGCATAATGGGTTTAGAAGAGGCTGGGGTACTAGGGATATTATAGCTAATGTTAGATGGATAGTGGCTGAAAGCAGAGAGTAGCAGGAGGAATGTTTATCTGTGTTTCATTGACTATGCAAAGGCTTTTGACTGTGTGGATCAGAACAAACTGTGGTTGATTCTGAGAAGAATGAGAATCCCCAAACATTTGATTATGCTTATAAGAAATCTATATTTGAACCAAGAGGCAGTCGTCAGAATAGAGCAAGTAAATACTGCATGGTTCAAAATCGGGAAGGGTGTCCTCCAGGGATGTATTCTGTCTCCTTGCCTTTTCAAACTGTATGCAGAACAG
Source organism: Elephantulus edwardii (assembly GCF_000299155.1). Taxonomy (NCBI): domain Eukaryota; kingdom Metazoa; phylum Chordata; class Mammalia; order Macroscelidea; family Macroscelididae; genus Elephantulus; species Elephantulus edwardii. The sequence goes on from NW_006400113.1 coordinate 662,387, forward strand.
ATCAGCTGGGACATTGGGCTGTACGAGGAGGAATGTGGCATCAGGATTGGAGGAAGATTCATCAACAACCTGCATTATGCAGATGACACAACCCTGCTTATTGAAACTGAGAAGGACCTGAAGTACTTGCTGCAGAAGATCAAAGACTGAAGTCTTTAATATGGATTGAAACTCCACATAAAACACACACACACACACACACACACACACACAAAGATTCTCACCACTGTGCCAATTGGCAGCATCATTATGAATGTTGAAGAGATTGAGATTTAACAGTTTTAGTTTGCTTGGTTTAACAATCAACACTCCAAGAACAGCCAGGAAAAGAGATGAATTGCATTGGGGAAAGTCAGCTGTTAAGGACCTCTCTAGAGTATTGAAAAGCAATGGTGTCAGTCTAAAGACTAAGGTGTGCCTGATCAGGAATTGTATGCTATGCATCGGAGAGCTGGAAAATGACTAGAGATGATAGAAAGAGAATTGATGCCTTTGAGCTGTGGTGCTGGAGAAGAGTATTGAATATATCATGGACAGCTAAGAGAAAAAGATTCGTCCTGGAGATAGTGAAACCAGGCTGCTCCTTGCAGGCAAGGATTCTGAAGCTCCATCTGACATAGTTTAAGCATGTTGCAAGGAGGGACAGTCCTTGGAGAGGACAATCATGCTTGGGAGGGTGGAGGGACAGCTCAGAAGAGGAAGAGCCTCGATGAGATGGATCAATTCAGTGATTGGGGTAATGGGAGTAGGTGCATCGTAGACAGTGAGGTTGGCACAGAATAGAGCAGAGTTTAGGGCTCTTGTAGGGTCCCTATGAGTCACAAGCGACTCAATGACACATAACAACAATAACATTTACATTTTAAAAGAAAAGCAGCTTCTAAAACCAGTTTGTGGCCCACTCCATTTACATTTTAATGCTCTATCAAGGTGGACTGGATGGAAGCTTATGGTTTTCTATCCCCTGTAGCACTTGTTACATATTTCCCTTTTCTGTGTTAAGTGAAGATCCTAGTCTCCTATAAAATGAAGACATGAGGCTACTACTCATAAAAAAAAGTCTTTGCTCTAAGAAGCAGAAAACCAAATGAATAGACACTTCCTTTCCTTTTGTCCCCTTAAAGTAAATGGAACTTCAATAGTGTAACTTTATATAAATCGTTCTTTTTTTATTTTATTAATTTTAATGAACATTTACAAAGATTTTGGATTTCCATTCATTCACTGTTGCACTTTTATCCCTGCTGAGCTATCCTGCCAGTGCACTCCTCTCTTTGAAAAGTAAAAGAAAAATTCTTTAATTGGTATACAATCCCCCGGCAGCCCCCTGAATACACTCCACTATGTAACCTTAATTCTGGACTCTTGTGATAACCATACTGTTCTCTCCTGACCTGACCTGTGGGGTTCAACGTGTCCTAAAGAGGGTGAGTGCGGATTGAGGGAGGCACAAGAGACGTGAAAAATGGAGGCAAGACAAATTTCTCTGATCAAGCTTCAATTTATTAAAGAAACTCGCAGGCTATAAATAGGCAACTGAGTAGGCCGGACAGCTACAGAAACCCAACTCTAGGAAATCAGTTTACAATAATGAAGGAGGGGCATGCCCCAGGGCATTGAATTACAGGTACTGATTTAGTGAGTTAAGCGTATTCCCAGAGATGAGCGGGGTGGCCTTAGGCTGAGCCTGGCCACTGCGTGTCAGCAGTGAGTATGTGAAATGAGGTTAACAGACAAAATAGCGTTGTGCATGGCAGAGCTAAGACCTGCTCAGGATGGTTTCCTACAGAGTCCCCCTTCTTTAGTTTATAAAGGCTGCAGGTGACTCACGTCTGTCTTGGGGTACATGCCTTAGCATACTTCTTTCACACAGGTTCCTTACCCATCATTGGAAGGCAGGGAAGCTTTGGCCCTGTTCTTGTCTTAGGTTGGTAACCTGGCTAGGTTCCTTACCCATCATTGGAAAGCAGGGCAGCTTTGGCCCTTTTCCTGTCTTAGGTTGGTAACCAGGCGAGTGAAAAGAAGGAGGCATGCTAATCCTGTCATTGACAATGAGCCCCTAAAAGGGTGACTGGTCCTTGACCGTGTTCCCTTAACTTTTTGGCCATAATTGATTTATTAAGCTTTACTTGGGGACTAGTTTTTAAGAAGCCTATCCGTAGTTACACACACCATATCTCACTATGCTGCTCAAAAGCAAGATTATCACATCCCTCTGCCAGGCCTTGATCAATTAAATCCAGCCGATGGTAATAGACCTGCAAGGGTTTGGCTAGGATGGCATCTATTTGTTGTTTCACAAAGCTAATTAGTTTTCTGAGTGCCCATGGCCCAAAAGATATTAACAATAGAAATCCTAATAAAGGTCCTAGCAAGGAGGGAAGTAGAGTAGTTAGCCAAGGGGAAGCGGAAAACCAATTTTGAAATCATTGTTGGTCATTATCCCTTTGCCTTTTTCTCTGTTCCAAACCTTCCCAGTCCTTTGCCATAGAATCTTGGACCACACCAGAGTGGTCCATATAAAATCAGCATTCCTTCCAAAAACGTCTCCAACAGGGTAAAAAGGGAAGCCACAGACTGGGAAAAAGCACTTGGTAATGACATGTCAGATAAGGAACTTATATCTAGAATTTATAAAATACTTGAGCATCACAGCAAGATAAAGGTAAATAATCCTATAGAAAAATGGGCACAGGATATGAACAGGCACTTCACCAAGGAAGACATTCAGATGGCCAACAAGCACATGAAGAAATGTTCAAAATCCCTAGCTCTAAGAGAGATGCAAATCAAAACAACTATGAGATATCATCTCACCCCAGTAAGAATAGCAAAATTTAACAGAACAGCAAGCAACAAATGCTGGCGACACTGTGGAGAAACTGGAACCCTTATTCAGTTGGTTGGAGTGTAAAATGGTGCAACCACTGTGGAAGGCTGTATGGCACTTTCTCAAAAAGTTGCAAATAGAGATACCGTTTGACCCAGCAATTCCACTACTGGGAATATATCCCAAAGAGACCATAACTGACATCCATGCAGATATATGCACACCCATGTTTATTGCGGCTCTGTTCACAATAGCAAGGAGTTGGAAACAACCCAGGTGCCCATCAAGAAACGAATGGATAGAGAAGCTGTGGTATATTCACACAATGGAATACTATGCTGCATTGAAAAACAAGGAACTCATGCAATATTATTCAAAATGGGTGAGCCTGGAGGACATTACGCTGAGTGAAATATCTCAGATTCAAAAGGACAAATATTGCATGGTTCCACTGTTGTAAAATGGGATTGATATCAGAGTTGGGTAAGACTGAGAAAAACTGGACAAATTGTGTATACTGCACTGAAACAGATGAGGGAGTAAATAATTTAAAAGTGATGTATGATAGAGTCTTATGGTTATCACAAGAGTCCACAATTAAGGTTGCATAGTGGAATGTACTTGGGGCAGTGGGAGGGGTGTGGGGGGATTTTGTACCAGGGAAGGAATGTTTCTTTTACTTTCGAAAGAGAGGCGTGAACTGGGGGGTGGGGGGGATGGGCGGGGAGAGAAGTGCAGCAATGAATGAATGGAAATAAAAAAATCTCTGTAAATGCTCATTAAAATTGGAACTTTTAAAAAAACAAACCAGCATTCTTCTTTTAGTGCTACACAAAGGCCTCCCTGCTGGAGGAGGACCAAGTCCAGGCCTCTTCTTCTGGAGAACCACCTCAGCGAGCAAGGTGAGGGATTTTTTTGAGATGAGAGACAGCAGTCTCCAATCGTTCAAGATCCTGATCGCTGGATAAGTGAAGATCTGAATAATGCTTATTGGAGAGAACAAGAGAAGTTATTCCCACCCCTGTCCCGCTTGCCCCCAATCCTAGCAGGATGGTAAGAGTCACTGCAGATATAGGCTCTCTGCGTGTCCTAAGCAATCTTTGGTCATCAGTAGGGTCCCAGGTCTGGGCAAACTGTTCTTCTGAATAACATATCAGCCTAGGGATTAACTGTACCAGGATACAAAAGGATATTTGATTACCTTTAAGAAAATGAGCATAGATGCCATCACTACAGGCCCACCATGAGTTTGTGGGTGGAATAATATAAGAGTCCACCTGTACATCAGAAAACTTGGAAACAGTCTTATTGCATAAATGTTGGTGAGTAGAAGGGATAGTCCCTAAACACAATCCTTGTCCTGATACTAACTGTAATGTGAGCTTGGTAGATCCTAGCTGACTCCATCTGCATCCTCCATGGTTAGTAGAAATATTTTATTTTCCTAGGGTAGCTATTCCTTCGTAAAAAGGAGGATTTGCATTATAACACAACCAGCAAGATTTGGTAAGATCAGGTCTGGAATGATTTTTTTTTATGCTTAGATTTTTTTTTATTAGGAAAAAACCTATTGGGGGTACAAGGAGGTGAGGGTTGAGGCAGAAGGGTGAGGATGGGCAGGGATACAGTTGCAGAGCTGCAGAAATTGGTTGGTGGGGGTGGAATGATTTAAAGTCAGGAAAGTATGTTGGATAAGATCAATCAAGGTATCTATAGTAGGTTCGTAAGCAACTGGCATAGAAGTGCTTGTAGTTGAAAAGTATATTTTAGCAGGGTTACTCGGGTGATCAGAGACAGGAACAACCGGGGGAATGTTAATAACTGAGTTAAGTCCAATTCCTACTCCTTCTAGGGTTTCCTTTTTTAAGTGTATGGAAAATAGAGCTCCATCATCATATCCCATCTGGTATAACCTGATTCCCCATGTTTTAGGAGAGCTCCAGTCAGCTTTGCGCCCCTCATTAGTAAAAGCGATTTTGAGCATAGGTATGGTGGATATAGTCCTACAATTATATAGGTTTCCTTTTACTTCCCATGACTTAAGACTTACTGAGATCCAATCCTGAGAAACAGGAAGAGTCCATCCTACTCTACCGGTGATCTCACACCCCCACTTGGCACAATAATAATCAGAGGCTCCTTCACAACCTCTTTTGGGGGATTTAGAGGCAGGGCAAACATAGATGTGCCAACCAGACATCAGCCCATCTATTGCAGCGAAAGAACTTGCTACCTGATATATAGATATCAGGGAACCAGGAACCTGAAGGTTGAATGGAGGTGTTGGAGAAAATTGTGTCCCCTAGACCATTTTGGATTATCCAAGTGAGTTTGAGAGGCTGGTGAGGGTTGTTACTACTTACGGTCTGCAGGGTTAGCAGGGCCACGATTGCTTGTAGGCATAACCTCATTTTTTCTTTCTGTAAAAGAATCACAGGAAAGGTTTCTCAGGGTCTATGTTCTTCCCTGGATGCAAGATTAGAATCAATCTGTTTTACAAGTCTCTCTGGTATCCATCTTGCAGATCCTGCTTTTGTGTCAAACACACATACTGACCCACGACCCCATATGAGCACTGGGTCAGGGCCAGACCATTGAGAGGTTAGTGGATCTTTCCATAAAACTGTAGCATAATTGTCCTTAGTAGCGGGGTGCCGAAAGCAATCCGCTGCTGTCTTCCCATAGGCATCCAAATTTAGAAAGTTTAAAATGAACAAAGAATGGGCCAGAATGTTTCTTGGGGAGCCCTTAACAGGGTATATCTCCCCCTTCTTTAATTTTTCAAGCGTGTGTTTAAGTGTTTTATGGGCTCTTTCAACTATTCCTTGGCCCTGTGGGTTGTGTGGAATACCTGTAATGTGTTTAATTTGGAATTGAGAGCAGAATAATTGAAAATTTCTTCCAATATAACCAGGTCCATTATCCGTTTTAATAATTTTAGGTTTTCCTAAGACTAATAGGCAAGCAAGAGTATGAGCGATGACAAGTTTTCCTGCTTCTCCTGATTGGAGGGTACCATAGATAAATCCACTAAAAGTGTCAGCAGAGACATGTACATATTTGAGGTTACCAAAGTCTTGAATATGCGTAACGTCCATTTGCCAGATGTCGTTTGGGATGAGACCTCTGGGATTTACCCTCAAATGCGGGGTAGGGAGAAAAGTTATGCAAGATGGACATTGTTTAACTATTTGCATAGCCTGCTCTCTAGTTATTTTAAACAAAAGCCTAAGAGTATGAGCATTTAAATGATGTAAAGAGTGGGCAGACTGTGTGGGTGGCAAGGTCCGTCATGGCATTTCCCTTTGAAAGAGGCCCTGGAAGACCAGTATGGGCTCGAAGATGGCCTATAAGGAAGGGGTGAGACCTAGATCTAATGGCGGTTTGCATTTGGAGAAAGAGCGTAACTGCTTCAGTAGATGGTTTAATAAAGGCTACAGTCTCTAGAAGGGGAACAGAGTGAACAATATAAGCACTATCTGTATACAAATTAAAAGGTCTGTTGGGAAAAATTTTAAAAACAGTGACAACAGCATACAATTCTACAAGTTGAGCTGAAGTATAGGTGGTAGGTATAACAGCGGTTTGGTTCTGAGTTGAAAAGCAGCCCTTCCAGTGGAGGATTTGTCTGTGAAAACTGTTAGGGCTCCTGAGATAGGTTGAGGGGAAGTGTTCTTTAGAAAAACGAAAGGGTGCGACTTAACAAAGTGCAGTAATTTGTCAGCGGGATAATGATTATCAAGCTGGCCAATAAATGAGGAATAGGCAACAGGCCAGTCCTCTGTAGTTTGGAAAATTCAATTGATTTGAGTTTGGGAATATGGTTGTATGATAATATCTGGCTCTTTACCCAAGTAACGCCTTCCTTGTTCCCTACCTTGGATAATTAACTCAGCTACTGCGGTATAATAAGGTGTAATTACTTTTTTAGGAGATGAAGAAAAGTGGATCCATAATAAGGGTCCAGATTGCCAGAGTACTCCTGTAGGAGTATGGGGCGTGGCACAAATGACAAAAAGAAGAGGTTTGGAGTAGTCCATAAAGGTCACAGATTGTTGATTTGTAGCTTCCACCTTAGTTAAGGCAACTTTTGCTTCGGGTGTTAGGGACCTGGCTGAACTGGGATGGGGTCTCCTTTAAGAATGTTAAACAAAGGTTTGAGTTCCCCAGTAGTGAGCTTTAAATACAGCCTTATTCAATTTATATCACCTAATAATTTTTGAAAGTCATTTAGTGAAATTAAATGGTCGGTCCTTAACTGGACCTTTTGAGTATAAACGTGAAAACCTCTAAGTTCAAAGCCCAAATAAGTATAGGGGTCCTTCAGCTGTACTATTTCTGGGGCTATTTGAAGTCCCTTAATCACTAGTTCTTGGATTAGGGAGCTGTAACAAAGTAGTAATTCCTCTCTGTTCTCTCCAGCCAGAAGGATATCATCCATATAATGAGTAATATAAATAGAAGGCCATTTTTCTCTAACGGGGTCGACCGCTTGGGCCACAAACTTTTGGCACAAGGAAGGGCTTGTGGCGCCCCCTTGTGGGAGAGTTTTCCAATGGAAATGCCTCACAGGGCCTTTAAAATGAATCATAGGTAGGCTAAAAGCAAATCTTTTCCTATTCTCAGGGTGTAGGGGAATAGTGAAAAAGCAATCCTTCAGATCAATTACAATTTTCAAATAATGAGAAGGGATAGCTACCAGTGTAGGAAGGTCGGGCTGTAACGTCCCCATTAGCCCCATGGTTTTACTAACAGCCCTAAAGATCTCGAAGGACTCTCCATTTCCCTGACTTCTTTTTTATAACAAAAATAGGTGTGTTCCAAGAGGCGTTACTAGGCTCAAGATGGCCATCTGCAAGCTGTTCCTGCACCAACTATTCTGCAGCTGCCAGTTTTTCAGAACTTAGTGGCCACTGACCAACCCATACAGGCCCATCTCCTTTCCAAGAGATTTTATCTGCATGGGATGCAGGCTTGTCAGTGACCGCTAGGATAAATTTCCCAACCCGGAGCGATCTGGCCTCAACTGAACTTGCACAGGTTGCCTAATTCCCTGAGACTGTTTCCCTAGGCCTTGGCCAGGAAGAAAACCCTGCTTTAGCATTTGTGAGGTAATAACTTCATTAGGACTGCACATAATTAATTTTAATTGGGAAAGTAAGTCCCGCCCCCATAGGTTAACGGGATTCCTGTGACAACAAAGGGTTGTATAGTTCCTGAGTTACCTTCATAATCAGTCCAAGTTAGGACCTGGGCACTTTTGTCTGGATTATTAGTTTGACCAGTTCCACGGAGATGGGTAAGAGAGGGGCAAAGGGGCCAAGAGGCAGGCCACCCCTCCTTTCGTAAGACAGTCACATCAGCACCCGTATCTATAGGACCTTCAAATTCTTTTCCATTTAACTTTAGTCTCAATATGGGCTGATTAGGAGTTATTTGATGAATCCAAAAGGCATCAGAGGAGCCAAAATTATGGTTATCTCAGTGCTGTCCCACAATAGGGCTTTGGGTATGCACTAAAGGAAGAAGGATTAACTGAGCTATTCTTTGTCCTTTCAAGATGGTAAGGGGAGCATTTTGAGAGGCAGCCATAACTTTAATTTCCCCAGTGAAATCATTATCTATAACTCCGGGGTAGATTTGAAGGCCTTGGAGAGTAGTGCTACCTCGGCCTATCAACAGGCCAAAAGTGTTGGGGGGTAGAGGGCCAAATGTTCCTGTAGGGAGGGCCTGGATTCCCATTTCAGGTGTTAATACTGATTGGGAGGAGGAACAGAAATCCAGTCCTGCGCTGCCTGGGGTCGCTCTGGTGAGCTGGGAGATGGTTTGTGAAGACTCGCATTTTTGGGGAACGAACCTGACCGCCCCAAAGGCTCGTCCAGTCCTCGGGGCCTGAGGCTGGCCCCTTAAGAAGTTTCCCTGATAATTAGAAGACAGTGCCTTGCCTTGGGCATCAGTTTTGGAATGGCACTCATTGGCCCAGTGTTTGCCGCATTTGCACTTGGGACAAAGGCTAGGAGAATGATTAAGTTGTTGGGCACTACAGTTTTTTGCAAAATGACCAATTTGTCCACAATTGAAACATTTCTTACCATCAGGTCTCTGGATAAAGTTTTTCAAAGCGGCCCTAATCACAAGGCCCATAGTCTGGGCGGAGCCAGCAGCACCAATTCCAGCGTTGTAGTGAATAAAATCAGAAAGAATTTTATCCTTCCTATGTGGGCGGATAGCTGCTTGACAGGCAGGGTTAGCGTTTTCAAAAGCCAAATGAGTTATAAATTTGGTTTCGCTTTTGGCAGTGTCGAAAAGCCTTTCTGCTGTGCTGGTAAGACGACTAACAAAATCAGAAGAAGGCTCATCGGGGCCCTGTCTTATATTTGCCAGAGGTAGTGGCAAACCCCTTTGGTGGCAGCTTTCTCCAAGCCTTAAGTCCACCATTTTGGATTTGAGAAAAGAGACCAGGTACATAGTCCTTCTGGCTTCACTAGTATCATAAGGCCTAATACCCATAAGCATATCCAGTGTCCAAGCTGCACTGTCTCCGCCAGCTTCCGTATTATGGTGGGCGGTTTCTTTGCAGCTCTCAGAAAATTCAGATTTCCATAACACACAGTCTCCATCCGAAAGCAGGCACGAGCCATGATTGATACCAATCATTAGGGGTAAGCCAAAAATCACCTAAGGTTTCCAATATTGACAGTGTAAAAGGGGCAACTGGACCATATTGAGCCACAGCAGCTTTTAATTATTTTAAAATTTTAAAACCCAGATGTTTGTAATCCCGTGATAGTACTTCCTCATCATCATTTCCCTGCTTAATAAGGACTTCAGTAACTGGAAAAAGGTCAAATATTTGAGGAGAAAAGGCCTTTTTCGTTAAGGTGGAAACATTCCCTTGTTTACCAGGGGGAGGGGCATGGGAAAATGGCGCTGAGGCTTGTGAAGGCGCGAAAACTTTTTCCTGAGAAGATGGCAAAGGAGCTTGAAAAGGCACGAAAGTTTTCCCTTGTTCTCCAGGAGGAGCAGCATAGAAAAATGTCAGTGGTTGATTGCAGAGTTCTAAGTCTAACATTCTAAACTCTTTTAAGTAATTCATTGTGCTCCTTTTTAAGTTGGATGGCCTCATGGAGGTTCTTAATTTTTAAAGTTAGATCCCTTTTAGAAAGGACGGTACAGTCCTCCGGGGCCTGGAGGGGGGCAGGTGTCAAAGGCAGCGCCTGCATTAGATTGTAAGGAGGCAGCTCGTCAGAGTTATGATACTTGGCTGCCCTGCCTTTTAAATCAGCTTTCTTATCAGGGATTAAGGCACTATCAGTATGGGTTGTTTCCAAATGAAAGATTTTAAAAGAAAATGAAAGATTTTCAAAGAAGGGTACAACGTTTCAGGGAAACTGGGCTCTTTAAGCTGAGGTTTGTCTACGGGATCAACTTTTAAGGAAGCACAACTGTGAGTAGGCGTATGCGGGTCAATATCCTCTTCTACAGGGGGCATCATAATTGAGACAGAGTCATTACCCTCGGGAGGGGGGGAATTTACCTCAGTAAGAAGAGGTTTGCAAGGATTTCCAGGATCAGCGTTAAGAGAAAACTGGCATCTCCTGAGTTCTTCCTTAAGAAACCATTCTCCCTCCTCCACTACATCTTTGATGTCCCTATGAAAATATCTAACAATGAGTTTCCAATAAGAAAAGGCAGTAACAGGAATTTTTTTCAGGACCAAAAAGTTGATAAAAGTCATGTAGAGCATCACCAATCCTCTTCCACCTCTTTTCACCTATAGTTCCCTCTTGTGGAAGCCAAGGACACTCGTTCTTAAGAAAGAGAAAAATTGAACTAAATTATTTTTTTAACCCTTACTCCTTGCGTCTTTAATGAGTCTTTAAGACCTTGTATAAACCTTTCTTGTACACTAATTTCTTGCCCCATGATATCACTGCGTACTCACCTCTGAGGTCCTTCCACGATGTGGGCAATTCCGTGGCAACCTCTCCTTCATCAACTGGCCAGTCCTTTTTCTATTGTCCAAGTAGTGTCTGTCATGAAAAAAAAACCCCGTTCTTTAAAATCCACATTGGGCGCCAACTGACCTGACAAAAGTGCAGGGTTCAACATGTCCTAAAGAGGGTGAGTGCGGATTGAGGGAGGTACAAGAGACGTGAAAAATGGAGGCAAGACAAATTTCTCTGATCAAGCTTCAATTTATTAAAGAAACTCGCAGGCTATAAATAGGCAACTGAGTAGGCCGGACAGCTACAGAAACCCAGCCCCAGGAAATCAGTTTACAATAGTGAAGGAGGGGCATGCCCCAGGGCATTGAATTACAGGTACTGATTTAGTGAGTTAAGCCTACTCCCAGAGATGGGTGTGGTGGCCTTAGGCTGAGCTCAGCCACCTGCATGTCAGCAGTGAGTATGTGAAATGAGGCCCACAGACAAAATAGCTTTGTACATGGCAGAGCTAAGACCTGCTTAGGATGGCTTCCTACACTCTCCCTCATCTGTTTCAATGCAGTATACATAATTTATCCAGGTTTTCTCAGTCTTACCCCAACCCTGATGTCAGTCCCATTCTACAACAGTGGAACCATGCAGTATTTGTCCTTTTGTGACTGAGATATTTCGCTCAGCATAATATCCTCCAGGGTCATCCATTTTTAATAATATTGTTTGGGTTCCTCATTTTTCAATGCAGCATGGTATTCCGTTGTGTGAATATACCACAGCTTTTCTATCCATTCGTTTGTTGACAGGCATCTGGGCTGTTTCCAACTCCTTGCTATTGTGAAGAAAGCCACAATAAACATGGGTGTGTATATATCTGCTTGGACGTCAGTTATGGTCTCTTTGGGGTATATTCCCAGTAGTGGAATTGCTGGGTCAAATGGTATCTCTATTTGCTACTTTTTGAGAAAGGGCCACACCACTTTTCACAGTGGTTGCGCCATTTTACACTCCCACAAACAGTGAATAAGGGTTCCAGTTTCTCCACAACCTCACCAACATTTGTTGCTTGTTCTGTTAAATTTTGCTATTCTGACTGGGGTGAGAGGATATCTCATATTTGTTTTGATTTGCATCTCAGAGCTAGGGATTTTGAACATTTCTTCATGTGCTTGTTGGCCATCTGAATGTCTTCTTTGGTGAAGTGTCTGTTCATATCCTGTGCAGGATCATGTGGTTTTTGTTATTTGCTTTGTTAATGTGATTAATAATTTTGATTGTTTTTCTTATGTTAAATCATCCATCCTTGCAAGTTTGTTTTAAATCCCACTTAGTCATGATGAATTTTTGTTGCTTGTTTTAATTGTTTTTTGAATTTTATTTTATTAATTTTAATAAAAATTTACAGAGATTTTGGATTTCCATTCATTCAGTGTTGCACTTTTCTCCCTGCACACCCTTCCACCTCAGGTCACTCCTCTCTTTGAAAAGTAAAAAAAAAATTCCTTTATTGGTATACAACCCCCGTTTCCTCCCAGTGCATTACACTATGCAACCTTAATTCCAGACTCTTGTGATAGCCATAATACCCTATCATATGTCGCTTTTAAACTGTTTTCTCCCTCATCTATTTCGATACAGTACACATAATTTATCCCATTTTTCTCAGTCTTATCCCAACCCTGATGTCAGTCACATTCCACAACAGTGGTTCAATGTAGTGTTAGTCTTTTTGTGACAGGCATTTTACTCAGAATAATGTCCTCCACAGTCACCCGTTTTGAATAATATTGCATGAGTTCCTTGTTTTTCAATACAGCGTAGTATTCCATTGTGTGAATATATCACAGTTTCTCTGTCCATTTGTTTGTTTATGGGCACTGAGGTTGTTTCCAACTCCTTGCTATTGTGAACAAAGCAACAATAGACATGGGTGTGTATATATCTCCTTGGATGTCAGTTATGGTCTCTTTAGGGTATATGCACAGTAGTGGAATTGCTGGGTCAAATGCTATCTCTATTTGCAACTTTTTGAGAAAGAGCCACACCACTTTCCACAATGGTTGCACCATTTTACATTCCTACCAACAGTGAATAAGTGTTCCAGTTTCTCCACAACCTCACCAGCATTTGTTGCTTGCTGTTCTGTTAAATTTTGTTAGTCTTACTGGGGTGAGATGATATCTCCTAGTTGTCTTGATTTGCATCTCTCTTAGACCTAGGGATTTTGAACATTTCTTCATGTGCTTGTTGTCCATCAGAATGTCTTCTTTGGTGAAGTGTCTGCTCATATCCTGTGCCCATTTTTCAATTAGATTATTTACCTTTATCTTATTGTGGTGCTCAAGTATTTTATAAATTCTAGATTTAAGTCCCTTACTGACATGTCATTATCAAATACTTTTTCCAATCTGTGGCTTCCCTTTTTACCCTACTGGAGAAGTTTTTGGATGTGCATAGGGATTTGATTCTTAGAAGGTCCCATTCATCTATTTTATCTTCTCCTGGTTGTAGGTTTTTTGGGATACTTGGAAGACTGTTTATGTTGTGAATTAGGACTTCTAGAGTTCTTCCAAGCTTTTCTTTAATGAAGTTTATAGTCCTTGGTCTTAGTCCTAGGTCCATGATTCACCTAGAGTTGGTTTTTGTATATGGAGTGTTGTGTAGATCTTGCTTGAGTCTTCTGCAAATATTTTTCCAATTTTGTCAATACCATTTGCTTAGAAGGCTGTCATTTCCCCACTTAACTGATTTCATCTCCTTGCCAAAACTCAGTAGACCATACGTGGATGGACTGATTTCCAGGTTCTCAATTCTATTCCATTGATCTATGTGTCTGTCATTATACCAGAACCATGCTGTCTTTACCACCAAGGCAGTGTAGTAGGATTTCAAATCAGGGAGTGAGATGCCTCCTACCTTTCTTCTGTTTTTAAGGAGTGCTTTGCTTTTTCAGAGCTTCTTTCCATTCCAAACGAAACTGGAGATTGCCTTTTCCATCTCGTTGAAGAATGGGATTGGTATTTGTATTGGGATTGCATTAAAAGTGTCAATTGCCTTTGGTAGTATTGCCATTTTCACAATATTGCATTCTACTATCCATGAGCAAGGGACATTCTTCCACTTCTCCAGGTCTCTATTTGTTTCTTATAGTAATGTTTTGTAATTTTCTTTGAATAGATCCTTTGTGCTTCTGGTTAGATTTACTCCCAAATATTTAATCTTGTGATTTGCTATTGTGAATGGTATTGTTTTTTTAGCTCCGGCTCTGTATTCTCTTTGTCACTGTAGAGAAATCCAACTGACTTTTGTATGTTGATCTTGTATCCTGCTACTTCGCTGAATTGGTCAACTATGTCCAATAGTTTTCTTGCTGAGTCTTTAGGGTTTTCTAAATATACTATCATATCATCTGCATAGAGAGATAATTTTACCTCCTCTTTGACAATTTGGATACCTCTTATTTCCTTCTCTTGTCTTATTGCTATCACTAAGACTTCCAATACAATATTGAATAAGAGAGGTGAGAGTGGGCATCCCTGCCTAGTTCCTGTTCTTAAAGGGAATGCCTTTAACCTCTCTCCGTTGAGAACAATGTTGGCTCTCGGGTTTACATAAATACTTTTTACTATGTTGAAGAAATTCCCCTCTAGTCCTATTTTGTTGAGTGTTTCAGTCTGGGAAGAGTGTTGGATTTTGGCAAAGGCCTTTTCTGCAACAATTTATAGGATCATGTGGTTCTTTTTCTTTGCTTTGTTTATGTGATGAATTACATTAATTTTTTTTCCTTATGTTGAAACATCCTTGCATACCTGTTATGAATCCCACTTGGTCATGATGAATTATTTCTTTGATGTATCGTTGGATTCTCCTGGCCAGTATTTTCTTCAGTATTTTTGCATTTATGTTCACAAGAGATATTGGCCTATCATTTTCTATTTTGGTGGTGTCCTTCCCTGGCTTTGGTATCAAGGATATGTTTGCTTCATATAATGAATCTGTGAGAATTTCATCTTTCTCTGTTTCCTGAAATAGTATATGTAGAATTGGTGACAGTTCTTCTCTGAATGTTTGATAAAATTCACTTGTAAAACCATCTGGTCCAGGCCTTTTTTTTTTTTTTTGGTTGGAAGTTGTTTTGTAATGAATCTGTTCAGATGTTCAATTTCGGTTGGTGTCAGTTTAGGTAGGTTTTGCATTTCTGAGTATTTGTCCATTTCCTCTAGGTTTTCATACTTGTTTGAGTATAGTTTTTCATAGTACTCTAATGTTAGCTCTTTTATTTTAGTTGGTTCTGTTGTGATGTTGTCTGATTCATCACTTATTCAGATTATTTTTATCTTCTTTTCTTTTGTGAGTTTTGCTAATGGTTTGTCGATTTTATTGACCTTTTCAAAGAACCAACTCCTAGTTTTGTTGATAGTTTCAATTGTTTTCTATTGATTTTCTATTTCATTTAGTTCTGCTCTAATTTTTATAATATCAGGGTTTTTAGAGGGTGTTGAGTTTTCTTGCTGTTTTTGTTCAATTTGCTGACGATGTTGAGTTAGAGAGTCAATTGCCAATTTTTTTTTTTGCCCTTTGATGTGTTTGCTTATTGCTATAAATTGATCTCTGATTACTGCTTTGGCTGTTTCCCAGAGGTTTTGGTACATAGTGTTTTCATTGTCATTTGTTTCAAGAAACTTTTTTTTATTAGTTTTAATGAACATTTACAGAGATTTTGGGTTTTCATTCATTCATTGTTGCACTATTTTCTCTACCCTCCTTCCCAGTTCGTTCTTCTCCCCCACCCCCGAATGTCTGTCTTAATTGTCCAATTGCCACAGTGTTTGCCAAAGCCAGTTCAAGAAACTTTTTAATTTCATTTTTTATTTCTTCTAGTACCCAGTCATATTCAAGCAAGGAGTTATTTAGCTTCCAAATGTATAATTTTTTCCTCCTTTATCTTCTTATTATTAATTTGTAATTTTGTAGCATTATGGTCTGAAAAGATACTTTGTATTATTTCTTTGTTTTTGAATTTATTGATGCTTGTCTTGTGACCTAGAATGTGATCTATTCTGGAGAACGTTCCATGCACATTGGAGAAGGAGGTATACTGTGCTTTTTTGGGGGTGCATTAGCCTATAAATATCTATGAGGTCAAGTTGGTTTCTGGTGTGGTTTAATTCTTCAATATCTTTGTTGAGTTTCTTTCTGGTAGTTCTATTTTTTCTTGAAAATGGTGTGTTGAAGTCTCCAAGTACTGTAGTAGTGTTGTCTATTTTCTTTTTCAGTTTTGTTAATGTTTGTTTTATGTATTTTTTTAGGTCTTTCTTTTGGTGCATAGATATTTATTATTGTTATGTCCTCTTGTTCTATTGACCCTTTTCAGGATTATGTAGTGACATTCCTTGTCCTTTGTGATGGTTTTTACATTGACATTTATTTTATCAGAGATTAATATGGCTACTCCTTCTTTTTTCTGGTTGCAATTTGCTTGGTATATTTTTCTCCTACCCTTTTATTTTTAGTCTTTCTTTATCTTCATTTTTCAGATGTGTCTCTTGGAGACAACATATCCATGGATTTTGGTTTTTTATCCAATCTGCTACTCTTTTTTTCTTCAGTGGTGCATTTAAACCATTCACATGCAGTGTGATTATTGAGAGGCAAGGGTTTTTTTTTAATTTTTTTTATTAATTTAGTTTGTTTATTTTTCATTTCAATGAACATCTACAGAGATTTTGGAATTCCATTCATTCATTGTTGCACCCTTCTCCCCGCACAAACCCCTCCCCCCCCCGTTTGCTCCTCTCCTTGAAAAGCAAAAGAAAAACTCCCTCATTGGTACACAATCCCCCCACAACTCCCCAAACCCCACCCCCACCCCCAAATATAATCCATTCTGCAACCCTCATTGCGTACTCCTACGATAAAAATAATGCCCTAAAATATAATACTTTTAGACTATTCTCTCCCTCATAGACTTCAATGCCGTAAACATATTTCATCCAGTTTTTCTCAGGCTTACACCCACCCCAGTGCCAGAAGAGGCAAGGTTTTATTGCTATCATTGTGTTGAGTTCTTTTTGTTGTTATTGCTAGTTACTTTGGTCCATGCTGCTGTTTGTGGTACCTCTGTAAGAAGGACATCTCCGAGTCTCTCCTGCAATGCTGGTCTTGTTTTTACAAACTCTCTTAGGTTCTGTTTCTATAGGAGTATCTTGATCTCTCCTTCATATTTGATGGATAATTTTGCTGGGTACAGTATTCTTGGTTGACAGTTGTGTTCTTTGAGTGTTTGATATATTTCCTTCCACCGTCTTCTTGCTTGCATGTTTTCTGCTGAGAAATTGGCACTTAATCTTATCTGTTCTCCTTTATAGGTTACTCTTTGTTTCTCCCTTGCTGCTTTCAGGATTTTATCCTTATCTTTGGTTCTGACAAATTTAACTATGACATGCCTCGATGCTTTTCTTTTGGGGTCTATTTTATATGGTGTTCACTGAGTTTCTTGAACATATATTCTCTTATTATGCCTGGGGAGTTTTCTTCTAGCAATTCTTCCACAACTTTTTCAGTGCCTTTACTTGCTTCTTCCTATTCTGGGATTCCAATCATGCACATGTTATTTCTCTTGATGGTGTCACACATTATTCTTAGGTTTTCTTCTTGTTCTGTCTTTTTTAGTATGCTTTTTGCTCTAGCAGATCAATGGTGACAATTCTGTCTTCTATTTCACTGGCTCTGTGTTCCATCTCTTCAGCTCTGCTCATGTGTCCCTCCATCATGTTGACAGCATCTAAAACATTGGCCCTCATATTTTTGATAGTGGTTTCTTGTTTTTTCAGTGCTGGTAATGTCTCATTTGTTTTCTCTACATTGTTCTGGATTGTTTTTTTTTTAGCTCCTCCTGGTTTCTACTTGTAGTATCCTGTAATTCTTCAAGTTTTTCTTTCACCCATTGAAAATACTCAAACATTGTTCTTTTAAAGTCTGTGTCAGAAAGTTCCATCAGACTGTCTGGCTTCAGGAAATCCATTGATACTCTGTCACCCTTTGGGGGTGACATCTTGCTTTGCACTTGTGTAGTGTTCGGGATAGCTTGCTTTCTTTGAGATATTGATATGTTCTTGATCTGAAGACAATGCTCTAGAGATCAGTTGGGTTTTTCTCTGAACTTCTGACTCCAGAGAAATGTCAGTTCAGAGCCTGTAAGAGCAGCCTCTTGTAAGTAAGACACGTCAAGGTGCTCTGGATTAAAGACAGGTTGATTGACCAGACACAGGTGTGGAGCCAGATGGAGTGGGACATGCATGGGGGTGGGGCGATCACAAGGGCAGGCCAACCACTTGGGATATCTCATTCAAACCTCAGCTGTCTGGGTGTGCTTACAATTTGGGTCACTATTCAAATTCCAGTTCTCTGTCTTCCACCCAGTGGTTTTCACTTAGCGGTCACTGTCCAATGGTGGCCCCAAGCAGCATCCTGGGTCCAATGGGACCCAACAAGTCAAAGTAAAATTCTCACCAACCCACTTGCCTCTGGCAGGTGTCCACAGAAGCTCAGACAAATTACCACAGGCCTGCTCATTTTGGTGCAGTCCACATGGCCCATGAGAGCTCAGCCAAATTCCCACCAGTGGACTCACCCTTGGTACTCTCCTAGGCAATTGGCGGTGCCCAAGAAAACCCAATTAGGATCCTACTGGCCTTTCTCATGGCAGAACAGTCCCACAGCAGCTGTATTGGTGGCTTCGGGCGATGACTGGATGGCTGGATCCACAGTGTGCCTTTGTATTCCGATTCAAAATCCTACTATCCACAGCTTTGGTAGGTCTTTGTGCTGCATGAAGGACTCTCTAGTGGCCCTGGGACACCACACTGGGGTGCAGGGCTATGGCATGGCCACCAGGGTGTGCCGGGGGTGCGGGGGGCATGGGATGG
>NW_006400113.1:681211-683517 GCF_000299155.1 Elephantulus edwardii
GGGGGCGGTGGGGTAGGGGTTAGATGCCGCTGGGTTTAAGGGCTGCAGTCTGTTCCCAGATGTTAAGCTGCCAAGTCACTTGTCCTCAGCATATCAGACTGCCCATGTCGCTGGAGTCTATATAAATCTTTCTGTAAAATAAAAGATAGCAAGGAGTTTTCAAGTTTTTGCTGGCTTGCTGGGAATCCAATTCTTCCAGTCTTTTAGCATTCTTTTTCTACAGCATGTCACAATAAACTACCTTTTCTTGATATTTAGTAACGAGTAATTACTGGGCTTTCCCCCCTCCAACAGTAGGTATGAGATAAGGACAGTGACCAAATAAACTTAATCCCAAACTTAATGGAACTTACATTTGAAAGAAGAACATAGACCAGGTTTGATGTAGAGGAAAGCAATTGAAAAATGTAGTGGCAGTTAAGCACCTTCCTCCCCCCGCCCCCAAGCTTTTCAAAAGCTCACTTTATTCCATTTTGCTTTCAGGAAAGATTTTTATTAGTACCTGTTTTTGTTACCTGAAGAAAGTGAAGAGCGTTTTTGCTTTTATGAAAAAAGGAAAATTAGCAGCCAGTGTTGCTTTGCAGCGAGTTGAAAAGGCAGTGTGTACACAAGCAGTGGTTTATTAATCCAAGCTTTGAACTGTGTCTATGAATGCTTTATGTGTGTTATTTTAGGATTTTAGATGTGTTATGTGGCAGGATCTGATAAGCTGTTTAAGGTGGGGTCTGGAATGCTCAATACTTTTTCCCATAAAAATTAAGGATAATTGCTTTTAGTCATATTGACTTAAGAAAAGTTTTACAGGAATGTTCTTTTTTCATAGACAGGAAAACTTGTATGATTCCTTATGATGTTGTTTTTGTTAGATGTTGTTAGTCAAACTGAGTACAACTCATAGCAACCCCATAAATAACAGTTCTGAATCTTGCCCTATCCTGTACCATCCTTATCATCCCTTATCATCATTTCAGCCTACTGTCACAGACAATGCAGCAATTTATGACACTAAGGGTCTTCCTCTCTTTTTGTTGATCCTCCACTTACCCAAGAATGATGTCCCTTTCTAAAGAATAACCCCTTCTAGCAACATGTCCAAAGTATGTGAGATGAAGCTTTGTCATCTTTGCCTCCAAGGAGAACTCTCTCCAAGACATAGATGCTTGTTCTTGGAAATCCATGTTATATGCAATACTCTTTTCCAACACCACAATTCAAAGGCATCGATTCTTCTTCTGGTGTCCTTATTCAGTATTCAGCTCTCTATGTATAGCAGGTGTCTGAAAAGACCATGACTTGAATCAGGAACATCTTAGTCTTTAAACTGATATCATTGCTCTTCATGAATTTGAAGAGTTCCCTGACAGCAGATTTTCCCAGTGCTCTATGTCTTCTGCCTTTCTGACTGCTGGTACCAAGGGTGTTTACTTTGGATCAAGCAAGATTAAATCATTGACGACTTCAATCTTTTCTCCATCTATCATGATGTTGCCTTTTGATGGAATGGTGAGGATTTTTTATTTCTTCATGTTGTGAAATCCTTATTGAAGGCTGTATTCTTTGATCTTATGCAGCAAGCACTTCTAGTCCTCCTTGTATTATTTATTACCTGCCAAACACTTAAGATTTTATTCTGATAATGCACAAATTCTTGATTTTATTCTGATAAGGCACAAATTTATTTTGAAAAGATCTGCATAAAGATGGTTCCAATCATGCACACCCATGTTTATTGCGGCTTTGTTCACTGTAGCAAGGAGTTGGTGTTATGCCCCAAATCCAGTTCTCCCCAAGTCACCAAGGAGCCGACACCGATGCAAGGGCAAGAGGGAATTTATTTCAGATTCGAATCCGGGCTTCGTTCTAAACCGTGCCCATACAACAGGGAAGATGGCCACGGCCCCGATTCTGGGCTGTCCTGCCTATTTAAAGGGGAAAGCCCGCGAAAACAGGATGATACAGGATTGGCTGGTTCAAAGGAAGGGCGCGAAAACAGGGTGATACAGGATTGGCTGATTCAAAGGAAAGCCCGGGAAAACAGGGTGATACAGGATTGGCTGATTCAAAGGAAAGCCCGCGAAAACAGGGTGATACAGGATTGGCTGATTCAAAGGAAAGCCCGCGAAAACAGGGTGATACAGGATTGGCTGATGTTTGGGTGGGGGCTCTTCTCTCCCTTTCCCCACCGCTTTCAGTTTACTGCTCTAGAGGCACATATATATTTTAAAATGATATATTGGTTACAAAATGGAGTCCCTCATTCCCCCCCTTCTTCTGCACCCTAGCTCAATCATGAGTGCTTTCTTCTT
>NW_006400113.1:684437-701779 GCF_000299155.1 Elephantulus edwardii
AAAAAGGGGGTAGAGGAGCTTAGCTCTCTTCAGTTTTCTGAAAGTTGTTCTTCCCCAGCTGTCAGCTCCTGTAGGGAAACTTTCCAGTTCCTCAAAGCGGCTCCCCACCTCCAGAGCCAGGCCTCGGGGCGCGGCCAGCTGGGCGATCCGAAGCTGCCTCTTTGGGGATCCTGAGTCAGACACAGTTCCCGCAGCTGCCACAGCAAAAGCGAGCTCCGGCGTCGCCCGCCTCGCACGGCCCACACCCGGGCCTCTTTGGCAGCGCGAATCCCAGTCTTCGCGTGATTGCCGGAAGGCACCTTCCTTGCGCACACCCGCCTGACCAAGCCTCCACGCCCGGCTGTGGCGGTTCCGGGGCCGCTTGGGGGTCCCGCCGGGTGCGGGCGCGCCTCCCCGAGACTCCTCTCCCCCTGGGCCCCGAGTTGGCTCGCAATTAAGCAAATTTAAATGATCTTTAAATTTGTAGCCTATATAAAATGACCTATACACTTCTGAGAGCCTCTAGTGGCCAAGCGCATAGGGCTTTGTGCTAACGCTAAGACCATGCCCCATTGTTCGAATTGGCCAACAACAACTGATGAGAAAAATGGACAATCTTTGTTGTGATTTACAGTCTCTGAAACTTGGTGAAGGGTCTGCCATGAATAGGTTCCTGTCTGATGGTGATGAGGGAAGCTAGATTCTTTCTACCATTGGATCAGTTAAAGCAGTGTCCCGTATTTATGTCTGAGACAGTAAGTGCATAACTCAGAAGTATTCTTAGCACTCCTTTTGGCCTTGAAGTGCTGTGGTTGGTTTGAAGAAGAAATGGTAAGGTCATTTTACCTAGCCCACAGTCCCCCTACAGGCTATGAGAAGACATCAAGGTCTTCTGGAGAGTGATCATTAATTCAAAACCGAGAGCTCTGGTGACCTCGTGATAAACAACTGAGCTGCGCAATCCCAGAGGCAGACATTTCAAATCCACCAACCGCTGGATAGAGAAAAATGGGCCATCTTTTCCCTTATGATTTATTGTCCCTCAAAACTGGATGGAGGGTCAGCTGTGAGTCAGTTCCAACTCTAAGGAACAGATTACTACCACCAAAAACAACACAACAGGCAGTGAGTTAAGACCAAGAATATACCCAGGGAGGATCTAGGATTCCTATTCTCAGGAATTTATAATTTGGTAGGTAGAAATTATGTGTTATGCTTCAGAGTGTTGGACAATGACTAAAGATGACATAGATGCCTTAGAGTTGTGTTGCTGTGTATGTCTTGAACATAGCATGGACTGTCAAGAAAATAAATAGGTCTGTCTTGGAGGTGAAACCAAGTCTCTCCTTGGAGGCTAGGATTTTGAAGCTCCGCCTCAGTTACTTTGGGCACATGACCAGGAAAGATCGGTCTTTGGAGAAGTACATCATGCTCAGAAGGATGGACGAACAGCATAGGAGAGGGAGACCCCAGATGAGATGGATTGATACAGTAACTGGGGCGATGGGGGTTGGTGTGTCAGAATTAGTGAGACTGGCTCAGGACAGGGAAGGGTTCAGAGCTGCTGTACACAGGGTCACTATGCATGGCAGGTGATTCAACCAATACCATTCTGTGACAGGTTTGGAAGCAGGAGTGGCATCCCTTTCCTAAACAACATGCCTCCGGAAACTCTATGAACTTTGATAAATATTGATAGTTGCAGAGGGGCTTCAGGCCTTTTGTTCATAGGGTTGCTACGAGTTGTGCTCGACTTGAAGGCAATCAACATCAGGTAGAGATTCTAATAACTGCCATGGAGTTTCAATTGACTTGTAGGATCCTCCACCAAGTTTCAGAATCTGCAGATCTTTTTGGGAAGAGACTTCCAATATTTCTGTTACTGAAGCTAATGAATCTAAACTGCTAACTTTTTGGTTAGAAGCCAAAAAGTTGGCCTTTACTCTGTTACTCTACACCAACAAAGTTCTTTATATTACAGACTAGAATGATACGGTGTGGCACCGGTGATATCATTGCTGATATCAGATGAATCTTGACAGAAAGCAGAAACAACAAGAAACATGTCAATCTGTGTTTTATTGACTTTGCAAAAGGGTTTAAAGATAGATCACAACAAATTATGGTGAATATTGAGAAGAATGGGAATTCTAGTCTTTTGTTCCAAAAGACTGTTGTGTGGGCGGCACAACGGAACACTGCATGGTTTAAAATGGAGAAAAGTGTGCATCAAGGTTGTATCCTATCTCCACAAATATTCAATATGTATGCTGAATAAGTCATTCAAGAAGTTGGACTTCATAGAGAAGAATGTGGACTCAAGATTAGGGGAAGACTCGTCAATAACCTATGTAGTATAGCTGATACAAGCTTACTTCTGAAAGTGAGGAGAACTTGAACTGCTTGCTGCAGATAGAATACTACAGTCCTCAATACAGTTTATTTTTCAACATCAAGAAACAAAAGTCCTCACCACTAGCCCAATAGGGAGCATCATAGTAAAGGAAGAAAAAACTGAACTTGTCAATAATTTTATCCTTCTTGGATCCACTATCAACACCCCTGGTACTGTTGTTGTTGTTAAGTGCCATCAAGTCAGAGACAACTGACTCATAGCGACCCTATGAATGAAAAATCTGAACACTTGTATAACTTTCGTCGTTTCTCCATGCTCATAGAGTTTCTGGAGGCAAGCTATTTTGGAAGTGGATGTCACTCCTGCTTCCAAGCTTGTTTTTTATTTGTTTGTTTGTTTTACAACAAATGCTGTCATTTATTTTGATGTGTTTCCAAAAATCAAAACTTTTCAGACACAACTAAGATATAAAATACAGCATAAAATGAGATTTATACCTATTACCCACATAAAGCAAAAACAAAACCAAAAAAACAAACTTCTGAAATTCTTTTGCCAAAACCAATTGGTAGGTGGTGTGCGCTCAGCACTGGTTACGGGGCTTGGTGTGCACCCCTTGGTCTCCAGGGGTCTGTCCTTCCATAACCAAGTCTTGAAGCTCAGGGCAGAGGGGACCCAGCTCCCTGCTGGCAGCAGTGGCCTGAGATGGCCCAACTTGGGATTCTTGATGGAGTGGCTGACTTGTGTTGAAAGGGAGGGGGCCCGAGCAGAGCTGAGACCCGGTGGGAGAACCAGTCCTCTGGAGCCTGGCGAGCCCCTTCCCTGGACACAGCTTCATCTTGGTGCCAAGCACAGGAAGGTGGGAGGGAGGCTGGAGAGCACCTGTCTCCCCCACCTGGTGGGTGGACCTGGACTGAGCTCTCATGGGCCATGAGCCTGCCCTGCCCCACCCCAAGAAGTGCTGAGATGAGGCCCACTTTTCCCTAGCTCAGGTCAGGGCCTGGAGACAGCACCAGTTGACAGCAGTGGTGGACCTGCTCAGGTAAGGGCTCAGTGGGCCTTGGGGGAACCCCTGCGGTGCTAGACGTAGCCTCCCCCAGACCCCCTTCTCCCAGAAGCCCCACCTGAGTCAAACACCAGCACGAAGAAACTCGGTGTAAGGCAAATTAGAAAACTTTAAATACAGGATCGAGATCAAAGTGGTAAGGCATCACAAATCAAAGGGGGGGAGGGTCTGGTGAGTGTCCAGGGGGCCCCTCAGCCAGGGACACTGAAGGGGCTCTGCGGCTTGCTGACTGGGTGTCTGTGGCCATATCTGGGAAGGCCAGATGTGAGGTAGAGCCTGTGGCTCTCAGGGCCAGCTGTCCCTGCTGCCTGCAGTTGGGCCCTTAGTGGGCTGGGCCGACAGGAGATCGTACTGCTCGAGGCCTGGGGGGGGGGGGGGGGTCCCAGCCCACCTTCCTGAGTGCAGCTGGTGCCCAGGGCCAGGCATCCTGGGGTGGCTGACCCATGCCCATTCCTGTAGGCCCTTCTGACTGGGGGGTGCCCCGGAGAAGCCACCAAGCGGCTCTGCTCGCCCTGTTAATACTGTTCTTTGGGTTCTGGGTTCCTCTAAGGAGTAAAATACCACAGCGAGGGGTACAGACCACCTTAGAGCCACCGATGTTAATTTACCAGGCCACCCAAACCCCCAAATCATTTAGTAGTTTTAGCTTAGAATGTAAACGTGGAAAAGAATAAGAGGGAGACCGCATTGAATAATACACAGATGTATATGCTCACAGTACAGCTGGAGGGCCTCCCCCCACCCCCAGAGAGAGAGGACTTAAGAGAGGGGTGACCAGAACCCTGGCCAGCTCTGAGGGCAGGCCAGGCAGTGGCTTCAAGCAGGTCAATTTTGGGTGTCTGCAAATCAAGTTCTGGAAACATCTGTGCCTTCACCGAAGGGGGAGGGGAGAGGATACATAAATGCTGGCAGTTTTGAATCCACCCTGATGGCCCTGGACGATCACCAAAGGGCCCAAGCCCGGCTGGTATGGGCTGTCACCACTCCTTCTTCTCGTCCATGGACACGCCTCCTGGGCCAAGAGCCCATCAACAGCAAGCCCCTGATGACGGACATGGTCTGGAAGAAGTCATACTTGAGGAAGTCGTGCATGGACTTGTACACAGGAATGGTCTAGAAGGCGTTGAAGTACACGTTGATGGCGAAGAGCCACACCACCAGCGTCAGTGCTGCCAGCTTGGTCTTGAAGCCGATGGCCACCAAGACCATCAGGGCTGTGCCCACGATGTTCTGCAGGATGGAGAAGAAGCTGGCGTCGAAGTGGAGGAGGGTCATGAACATGAGGACAAGCAGCACGCGGCCGCCCAGCTGCATGTACTGCTTCGGGGAGCTCTCACGCATGGTGGGCACACCCGCTAACATGCTCTTCCCTTCAGACCGCGACTCCACCAGGAGCAGCAGCAGGCCTCCACCCGGGCCAGGTTCCTCATCAGGAACTTCAAGTCCTACAGGATACTGTAGGCAATTGTCTGCAGGGCAATGATCCCGAAGAGCCCGAAGCAGGCGTACTGCACCAAGTTCCTGCTCAGCACCAGGATGCAGCCTGTCAGCTGGCCCAGCAGGTTGAGGAAGACGAAGGAGGAGGCCAGCAGGTAGCCACAGCTCCAGGTAGTGTCGATGTAGTCGCGCTGCTTGCCCCACTGGAACCACATGCAAATGCCATCCTCCAGGAAGGTGCTGATGAGGCACAGGCGAGCCACGTGGGGCAGGTACTGCTTGGTGACACGCAGGAACTGGTCGGCGAAGTCCTCGGCCGTGCCCATCAGGTCGTTCTGGCCCATGGTGGGGCGGGGGCTCGGGGCTGGCTCGCTCGCTCTGCCTACTCAGCGCCCGCGCCGGTACGGCCTCCACAGGAAGTGACCAGCCGGCTTCGCTGCTCGCCCTTGGCGGCCCCAAGCTTGTTTTAATCAGAAGCTCCACTAAACACTGTCCACCATGGGTAACCATTATGGTATTTCAGTGTCACAGTGTTTAGCATCACAGCAACCACGAGTTACCTCTGTACAGCAAATGGACAGACCAGTGAGATTTTCTATCTATCTACCTATCTATCTATCTATCTATCTATCTATCTATCTATCTATCTATCTATCATCTCTGCTGTTTACCTAAGCAGAAGTCTCATTCTAGAATTGTCCTTCTTCACTCTCAATATTCAGTCAGCAACCAAATCCTCTCAAGTTTTGTTTTCATCACTGTTTTTAAAAAACTCACAAAAGCCAACCCAACCAACCTCAAGCCCACTGTGGTGGCATCAATTCCAAGTCACAGTAATACTACATGGCAGAGTGGAAACATAATACAGAGTTTCCAAGGTTATAATCTCTATAGAAGCAGATTTCTATACCTTTCTCCCTGGTGTTTGAAACACTGATCTTTTGGTTAGCAGCCAAATGCTTTTAACCAATCTGCAACCAGGGATCCTTCTCAGCATTATAGCAGGTCCAAATGATCTCCACTGGACATTTCTTTACAAACAGGTAAGTCAAATCAAGGGACTACTTACCTCAATTTCTGTACACACTAATTTTAAGTTCTTGATTTTATATGCTATGCAGTTTGCATGTTTAAAAAACTTAAGCCAAGTAATACAAATGCTGGCTCAAATTTGATAGTAACTTTTAAAAAAATAGACAGGAAACTACTCTGTATCTTGAAATAAAAGTGTTAGTGCTGATGTTCAGAGGTTGGGGAAATCTGCTGTTAAGGACTTCTCCAAAGTGACAAAGATCAAGGATGTCAGTTTAAAGACTAAGGTGTGCCCGATGCAGGCCATGGCATTTTCAACTGCTTCCTATGCATCTGAACATTGGACAATGAATAAGGAAGACCAAAGATGAACTAATGCCTTTGAATTGTGACACTGGAGAAGAGTAATGCATATACCATGGACCACCAAAAGAACAAACATCTGTCTTGGAGGAAGTGCAACCAGAGGCAAGGATAGGAAACTTCATCTCTCACACTTTGGGGTATATTGTCAGAAGGAGCCAGTACTTGGAAAAAGACATCATGCTGGGAAATGTAGAGGGTCAGCAAGAGGGAGAGATTTTCAAGGAGACGAATTGGCACAGTGACTGCAACAATAAGTTTAAACAAGTTGGAGATCATGCAGATCAACAGCACCGGATAGAGTAAGGTGCAGATTTGTTATGCATAGGGTCTTTATGAGTTATGGTTGACTCTGTGGCACCTACCTTCACTCACATGACATTCCAACTAAACAGCTTGCATATTCAATTGACCTTTGTCATTTCAATAGGACATGGCATTCTTCACTCTTCTGCTGAGATGGCTACTTTTGGATGTCAACAGCTGCTATTTCCCACACTACAAGTGACAGGTAGCTTTTTATTTCTGAGGATGGAATTTCAAGTTAATATACAGACTAAGTATACACAGCTGCTCACCTTCTAACTACATACAGTGTGGAATCTACCTATCAAGGCATGCTAAGTAAAGCATCACCAAGCACTATGTTGTAGAGATTTGGAATTTAAAAAAACAAATAGCAGTTGATTCAAATGTCCCAGAGAACTGCCGTTTTCAAAGCTTTCAGACATTCCAGGCAACTCAGATGGACAGAGACCATTTAACACATTTAGATTGTCTTCATCATTACATTTTTGTAAAGTAACAATTGTAGATAGAGGATAAGAATTTCAAATTTGCAAGTATCAATTCTGCATTCTTTCCAGAAGACAATGTGACAAAACTGGTTTTCTCACTCACGTTTCACACTTAGCACATTCCTTGAAAAATAATTTTAAAACAGTAATTAATTAATGTTTTGGTGGTTTTCAGGGGGCATGGTGGGCAAAAAAATACCATTTTGGGAGACCGTTTTTATTTTCAGGACTATGTGCAAAAAAAAAAAAAAACCAAGCAAGTTTTTATAAGACAAATCGTGTCTTTTAATAATAAAAAAATATTTCAAAACTTTGGTTGCATCCTCCTCCTTCTCCCTGCCCTTCGGGGAAGCAAGAAAAGGAGAGAATAGGAACTTAAAGTTGAGTTACTAAACTGGTATTGAACACATACCTTGCAGTGATATATTTATACACAGGAAAAGGAGAGAAGGGACTCCAGGAGGGGTCCTATACACAGTCTGATAATTCACAATCTGTTCACATCCTGCCTGGACTATACACCAAGCAACTTTGTGAGGAGGTGGGTGAGACTCACAGCCTAGTAAGTTAACAGTCTCAAAACCGGGTGCCTTGAGGACAAATGCTCCTTTACAAAGGGGGGTAGGAGAGGTGGTTTGCAGGATGTTCTTCTCTACGCTGGAGACACCCTTGGCTTTGCTGTGTCCTGAGGGGAACCCCTTTGATCCAGCAATCAGAAGGACAATGGACCCAAAACTATCTCTTAGGAATTTTGAAAAATAATTGGAGAGGCAGCACGCGAAGCAAAGGAAAGGAGATAAGGAAACTGGCTCTAAACTGGGGAAGACTCATGGGACGATGGGAAAAGACTGAGTGGGGAACCTGGTAGGGAAGGCGCCTTAGTATAGAACTTGTTGAATAGAACATGGACCTGTGGAGGGTGATAAAGGCCGAGGAACCCCAGAGAACCGACTCCCAGCCTCCAGAGCAGCCTCTCTGAGGATAGAGGGACCTCAGCCCCGTGGGGCCCCACCCTGAGAAGCGCTAGCTGCAGATACAATGAAGAGCGACACCTCAGAAAAAAGGGAGGCAGCAGGCCAGAGCCAGGTGAGTTAGTCACTCACATCTGATAATCGTCTATCGCCTCCACCAGCTGGCCCCAAGAATCCTCTGCACCTCTCTCTCCTCAAGCTGGCACCCCAGAGCTGCAGCATGCTCCAGGTCACCTCCAACATCCCTCCCCTCCAGCCATGACCCCCAAGGCTGAGCTCTAGAGCGTTAAGCTCCTGAGTCTAACCCAGACATTAACAGGATCAGGAAACACCACTGTAGTCACCGCCACCAGACATCAAGGAGCACCCCTTGGTATTAGCAGTCAAAAAAATTAAAAGACAAGTTGAGTTGTGGAAATCTGTCAGGGACCTTTCTGGAGTACTGAAGAGCAACAATGCCAGTTTAAAGACCAATATCAGTTTAATCACCTTTTCAATTGCTTGCTATCACTTGAAAGTTGGGCAGTTGACTAAAGATGGTGGAAGACATACCGATGCCGTTTGAGTGGTGTGTTGGAGAAAAGTACTGCGTATCTCAGTCTTTGGAAAAGGACACATCATGTTTGGAGGGTCAGTGTAAGAAAGAAAGATCATCCACGAGATGCAGTGACTGTAGCAATGTTCTCGAGTTGGTAAGGATGGCACAGGGCAAATTTCAGATCCATTGTTCAAAAGGTCACTATTAGTTATCGTCGGTTCAATGGCACATAACAGCAACATTTGATGTTGAAGCCCGAAGTTAGGATAAACAAAATAGAGCTAGGGATTTATTGACATTTCTCTTGAAGAAACTTAGGCAAAAATTTGAAGAATAAAGAGTAATCTATTCACTGGAATAAAATATACATAGACCTTGAGGCAAGGATGGAAATGAAAGACAAGCAGAAGCACAATGCTGAAGACCAGAAAAATTAGATAAAGAGCTGGCAGAGACTTACAAATTCTTTTGAATGCTACTGTATTTGTTTCCTTGACCTGTTCTAACAACTCACCACAGTTTTGATGATTTAAAACTACACATTATTTTTCTTAGTTTGGGAGGCTAAGAATCTGAAATCAAGGTGCTAGTAGGGCCAATCTCCCTCTGAAGCAATGAGTAAACAGTATTTCTGCTTCCAGTTTCTGAGTTATACCTGAAATATAAGCCTTTATCTTCATGTGACCATTTTTAGGTCTTCTATCTTGTCACTGGATTTTTACAGCCATCCTTAAGCTAACCCCTTTTTCTATATAGAACCCTGGTACTGAAGGTTAGAACTTGGGCATATCTTGTTTTTGTTTGTTTTTTATTAATTACCATAATTTCTTCTTTTTTGGTTCATTTTGTTTTTATTTGAATAAAGCTTTAGAAATCATATTGTTTGTTCATTCACTCATTCATAGCTATTTTGTTTTCTACATTAATTACAATTGATTCATATGAATTATTAAATAAATACATTGCCCAATCAAAACTCTTGGTACCAGCATCCAGGAAATCAAAAGACAAATTGTGTTGGGAAAATCTGCTGCCAGGAAACTCTCCAGAGTAATGAAGGGCAATGACGGCAGTCTAGAGACTAAGGTGTACCTGAGCCAGGCCATGGTCTTTGCAATTACTTGCTATGCATCAGAGAGCTGGATAATGACTAAGGATGATAGAAAAGAATTGATGTCTTTGAGTTGTGCTAGAGAAGAGTATTGACTATACCATGGAAGGTCCATTCTGGAGAGAGTGAAACCAGAACCAGGGCTGCTCTTTGGAGGAAAGGGCTTTGAAGTTCCACTTCAAAGGAGGGATGGACTAGTCCTTGGAGAGAGACATCATGCTTGGAAGGGTGGAGGGACAGTGCAAAAAGAGGATGACCTGGATGAGATGGATTAACTCAGTGGCTGGGGTAATGGGGGCAGGAGTGTCAGAGAGAGTGAGGTAGGTTCAAGATAGAGCAGGGTCCTAAGCTGTTATACATAAGGTCACTATGAGTAGCAGGGAACATGACAGCATATAGCAACAACAACAATTATCAGCTCCTTATTATAGATTGCCTTTCCCATCACTCAACCGATTTTTTGCTCCCATCTCTTACCCTTCTCAAAGCTTTTAACCATCCAAGAATGATTCTGAGTATAAGCCTTTCTTTAGCTTTTGAGAATAGTGGTCTTATACCATAATTGCTCCTTCGTAGCTGACTTACATCACTCAGCATAATTATTTTTAGATTCATCCATGTTGTGCAGCATTTCCCAAGATCATGGCAATTCTTCTCTCTCATTACTGTAGAGTTGGTACCAACTCACAGCTGACCTTCCAGTGGCTTTTTAGGACAGTAAAGTCCACTGGAGACTGCTTACCTTTCCTGTATGGAGCAGCTGGTAGATTTGAACTACCAGAAAGGCACAGCATTTGAATTAGTAGCATAACTTCCTACAGACTACAAGAGATTTGCTTTTTAATGATACGTAGTACTCCACTTTGCAAATGTACTATAGTTTACTTAGCGATTTGACCATTGATGAACACTTGGGTTGTATCTAACTCTTTGATATTATAAATAATCACTTGATATTGTAGTAAACATGGATGAAGTATGTCAATTTGTGTCTCCGCTCTTCTATCTCTCTATCTATCTCTCTATCTCTCTATCTCTCTATCTCTCTATCTATCTATCTATCTATCTATCTATCTAAATCAAATGGTATTTCTACTCCTAATTTTCTAAGAAAGCACCAATCAGTTTTCCATAGTGGTTGCATCATTTAATGTCCCCACCAGTGATACATTAGAGTTCTAATCTCTTCATGCACTCGACATCATTTGTCCTTTGCTGTCATAGGGAGCTTTGCTATTGTTACTGGATTGAGTGGATATTTCATTGTTTTAACTTGCATCATCAATAGCTAATGATCTTGAGCACGTCAAGTGTTTGTTAACTATCTGAATGTCTTCTTTGGTAAAATGTCTTTTCATGTCCACTGACCATTTTAACATACGGTTACATTTTTCTTATTGAGAGATTGGATTGGAGTTTTATATAATTTTATAGATGATTCTCTTGTCAGATGGATGTGTCATTGCCAAATTTCCCTCCCCCCCACAATCTATATATTCTCTTTGGGGAAAAAATCTTTTGATGTATACAGTGATTTAATTAAGAGGTTCAAATTATTTCGTTTATCCTGTGTCGATAGTTTATTTCCGGTAATGTTTAATAATTTATTTATATATTGATTAGAGCTTTTTTGTTTGCCCCAATTTTGTCTATGATGACTTTTATAGTTTCAGATTTTTACAACTAGATCCTTGATCCAAGTGAGTTATTCCAATTTTCTGAAAATAGATATCCAGTTTTCCCAGCACTATTTGCTAAAGAAACTGTCTTTTCTCCTCACTAAACAGATTACATCTCTTTGGAAAAGATCAGTTGTCCATTGGTGGATGGATTTATTTCTGGGTTCTCAATTCTATTCCATTGGTCTATGTACCTGTGGCTGTACCAGTACCAACCTGTTTTGATTACTGTGGCTGTGTGTTTGGTTTTGAGATAAGGAAGCTTAAGGTTTCCTACTTAATGCTTCTTTTTCAGAATCACTTTACTTATCCGGTGTCTTTTTCCACATAAAGTTGTAATAATTCAAATAGATTTTTCCATCTATTTGAAAAGCAATGGATAGGATCTGGATTGAGATTACATTATATCTGTAGATTGTTATTGTATTGTATTGTATTGCCATTTTCGCAACCTTCTGATATATGAACCTGGTAAAATTTTCCACTTATGTACATCTCTTTGGGTTTTGTAGCTTTCATTGTATATATCCTTTGTATTTCTAAGATTTCTCTCTAAGTATTTGATCTTTTGGGTGTCTATACTATACTAGATAGTAGGTTAAAGAGTTGTTCTTCCAACCTAGAAGCATGTGATTCAAATTTATCAGCTGCTTCATGGAAGCAAAATGGGCAGTCTTCTCCTGTACAATTAATAGCCTCTGAAAACCCATAGCAGGGCCAACTATGACTTGATTATGACCAAACAGCACATAACAGCAACAATATAAACAGCAATTGTTTTATCTATTTCCTCTCGGAATTCTCTTTGTTACTGTGGAGGAATCCAACTGATGATTGTATTTTGATTATATTCCCAGCCACTTTTAAAAATTGGTCAATTAGATCTCGTAATTTTCTTGCTGACTCTTTTTTTTTAAGGTTCTATGCAGATGACACAACCCTGTTTGCTGAAATTGAGGAGGACCTGAAGCACTTGCTACAGAAAGTCAAGGACTTGCAGACTTCAAATACGAATTGAAGCTCAACATCAAGAAAACACAAACCAACTATGAGATATTATCTCACTCCAGTCAGAATAGCAAAATTTAACAGAACAGCAAGCAACAAATGCTGGTGAGGATGTGGAGAAACTGGAACCCTTATTCTCTGTTGGTGGGAGTGTAAAATGGTGCAACCACTGTTTAAGGTGGTATGGCGCTATCTCAAAAAGTTGCAAATAGAGATACCATTTGACCCAGCAATTCCACTACTGGGAATATATCCCAAAGAGACCATAACTGACATCCAAGCAGATATATATGCACACCCATGTTTATTGCAGCTTTGTTCACAATAGCAAGGAGTTGGAAACAACCTAAGTGCCCATCAACAAACAAATGGATAGAGAAGCTGTGGTATATTCACACAATGGAATATTAAGCTGCATTGAAAAACAAGGAACTCATGCAATATTATTCAAAATGGGTGACCCTGGAGGACATTATGCTGAGTGAAGTATCTCAGTCACAAAAGGACAAATACTGCATGGTGCCACAGTTGTAAAATAGGACTGACATTGGGGTTAGGGCAAGACTGAGAAAGATGGGTTCAATAATGTGTACTGCATTGAAGCAGGTGAGGGAGAAAACTGTTTGAAAGAGATATGTGATTAGGTATTTTTGTCATGACAGGAGTCCAGAGCGAAGGCGGCATAGTAGAGTGGCCCTGGGGGGAGGGATTGTAAAACCATAAAATAATTTTTTTTTTTACTTTTCCAAGAAGGTAGTGTACTAGGGGGAAGGTTGGGAGGGGAGAAAAGTGCAACAATGAATGAATGGAAATTCAAAGTCTCTGTAAATTTTAATTGAAATTAATAAGAAATTTTAAAAAAGAAAGAAATGTATTTTATTTATGGCATTTAAAAAAACCCAAAAAAACAAAGGTTCTCATCACTGGGCCAATTGGCAGCATCATATGGATGGTGAAGAGATTGAGATAGTTAACAGTTTTAGTTTGCTTGGCTCCACGGTCAACACTCTTGGTATTAGAGGCCAGGAAATCAAGAGACAAATTGCATTGGGAAAGTCAGCTGTGAAGGACCTCTCTAGAGTACTGAAGAGCAATGACATTAGGCTGGAGACTAAGGTGCGCCTGATCTGGGTTACAGTATTTGCAATTATGTGCTATGCATCAGAGAGCTGGACAGTGACTAGGGATGATAGTAAGAAAATTGAGGCCTTTGAGCTGTGGTGCTGGAGAAGAGTGTTGACTATACCATGGACTGCCAGGAGAACAAACACGTTTGTCCTGGAGAGGGTGAAGCCGGACTGCTCCTTGGAGTCAGGGATTCTGAAGCTTCGTCTAACATACTTTGGGCATGTTGCAAGGAGGGACCGGTTTTTGGAGAGGGACATCGTGTTTGGGAGAGTGGAGGGACATTGCAGGAGAGAAAGACAATTGATAAGATGCATCAATTCTGTGATTGGGGTGGTGGGAGTGAGTGTGTCCAAGACCGTGAGGTTGGCACAGGATAGAGCAGGGTTTAGGGTCGCCATGAATCACAAGTTATCCAATGGCACATAACAACAACAACAACAACAACAACAACAACAAGTTATCAAATCGCAGTGCCTTTTTAAAAATTTTATACTCATTTATTTACAAAGTTCATATACCTTGTTTTTCACAACTTTTGCTGAATCTTTGGGATTTAAATATAATCTGCAAGTAGAGACTGTTTTACTTCGCATTTGCTGGTTTGGATGCATTTTATTTCCCTTTCTTGTCTTATTGTGAAGAATAGTGGTGATAAAGGGCAATTTTCTCTGGTTCCCGTTAGCAAGGAGCATGTCTTGAATTTCTCTCCATTGAAAGTAATAATCTTGGCCTTTGGTTTTGTATATATGACTTCAATTGTGCTGAGGAATTTTTCCTCTTTACCTATTTTGTTGAGCATTAATTGAGATGATCATAGGATTCTATTCCTTTATTCTAATTAGATCCATTCTTGCATTGTTTTTATTGTTATGTGCTGTCAAGTTGACAGTGACTTATAGCAATTTTAGGTAAAACAGTCCTAAACCCTGCTCTATCCTGTGCCAATCTTATTGTCTCCAACATGCCTAACCCCCTTTACCCCAGTCACTGAATAAAAAGGTATATTGTGCTTTCTTTGGGTGCATTAGCCTATAAATATCTATGAGATCGAGTTGGTTAATTGTGTAGTTTAATTCTTCAGTATCTTTGTTGAGATTATTTTTGGTAGTTCTATCTTTTTCTTGAAACGGGTGTATTGAAATCTCCAAGTACTATAGCAGTGTTGTCTATTTCCTTTTTCAATTTTGTTAATGTGTGTTTTATATATTTTGCAGGTCTTTCATTTGGTGCATAGATATTCAATATTGTTATATCCTCTTGTTCTTTTGACCCTTCGAGCATTATGTAATGACCTTCTTTCCTTTGTGTTGGTTTTTGCATTGAAATTTATTTTATCAGAGATTAGTATCACTACTCCTGGTTTTTTTTGGTTGCCATTTGCTTGGTATATTTTGTCCCATCCTTTAATTTTTAGTCTTTCTTTATCTTTATTTTTCAGATGTGTCTCTTGTAGACAACATATTGATGGATTTTGGTTTTTTATCCAATCTGCTACTCTTTTTCTCTTCAGTGGTGCATTTAAACCATTCACATTCTGTGTAATTATTGAGAGGAAGGGTTTTATTGCTATCATTTTGTTCAATTCTTTTTGGCGTTGTTGCTAGTTACTTTGGTCCATCTGTTTTCTGTGGCATCTCTGTATGAAGGATGTCTCTCAGTGTTTCTTGTAAGGCTGCTCTTGTTTATATGAACTCCCTTGGGTTCTGTATTTCTGGCAGTATTTTGATCTCTCCTTCATATTTGATAGACAGTTTTGCTGGGTACAGTATTCTTGGTTGCAAGTTGTGGTCTTTGAGTGTTTGATATATGTCATTCCATTGTCTTCTTGCTCACACAGTTTCTGCTGAGAAATCAGCATTCAATCTTATCTGCTCTCTCTTATAGGTTACTCTTTGTTTCTCTCTCGCTGTTTTCAATAGTCTCTCCCTGTCTTTGATTCTAGCAAATTTGACAATGATATGCCTTGGTGTTTTTCTTTTAGGGTCTATTCTATATGGTGTTAGCTCATATTCTTCATTATGCCTGATAAGTTTTCCTCTAGTAATTCTTCCACAACTTTTTCAGTGCCATTACTTGCTTCTTCCCATTCTGGGATTCCAATGATGCGAATGTTATTTCTTTTAATGGTATCCCATATTATTCTTAAGTTTTCTTCTGTTTCCTTCTTTTTTGATTCAGCTTTTTTCTCAGTCAGATCTGTGGTGACAATTTTATCTTCTATTTCACTGATTCTGTTTTCCATTTCTTCATCTCTACTCTTATGTCCCTACATCATGTTTACAGCATCAGAAACCTTAGATTTCATGTTTTGGATCATGGTTTCTTGTTTTTCCCATGCCTCTAATGCCTCTTTTGTTTTCTCTGTGTTGTTTTAGATTGCTTTTTTAAGCTCCTCCTGATTTTTTAATGTAGTGCCCTGTAATTACTCTAGCTTGTTTTTCCTTTTTTAATTAAATATTATTAATTTCAATGAGCCTTTACAGAAATTTTGGTTTTCCATTCATTCATTGTTGCACTGTTTTCTCTCCGCTCCCTTCCAATTCATTCCTCTTTTTCTTTTCCCCCTTGAAAGTCTGTTTTAATTGTCCCATTGCCACAGTACTTCTCAAAGCCAATTCTGATTAATCTCCTTTGTCAGTGTGTCCTTTGCCATTCCCTCTGACTCCTACCTGAGAGAGATTTTACCCTGATTCATAAGAAAAAGGGGACAGCATATTCTCTTAGCTACTTCCTGCTGAAAAGGGACACTGTAGGTTTCAGGGTGAAGATTTTCTCTCCCTACTCTAAAGGTCCCCTTTGGCAATAGGAAACATGTAGATTTTGGAATTTAGATGCACTGTTATCAATTCTGCTTAGCCAGACATGTTCATATCCTTGAAGATGTATCATGACTGTTACAGCGTAGAAGACACAAATTTAACTAACAAGTTAAAAGTGCATGAGTCAAAAATTAAAAAGCAATAATATTCCAAATAGAGGCTCTAATAGTGGCACAAATCAAGTTACAGAGGGAAGGTAGTTCTTAAAATAAAAGGCCTATTGACTAGCACTTTGTCTATTATAGTATAAAAGTTAGGAACCACAAGATGTAGAGTCTCAACTATGTCATTTATTGTTCTTAAGTTCTGGACTAAATTTCATCTACCACTGGGTTGTTTTACAACTCGGAAGTCCGCATGGAAGGAAGAGGTGAAGTAAGGAACTGCTTATAAGGTTTTGCGTCCATTCCAACAACTAAGAAATAGTGAGAAGAGTTGGGACATCAGAAGGCTTTTGGTACCAAATAGTAGGCTCTTGTGTCCAGGAGAAAATGAATATACTTACCAGTAATGTTAACACTCACCCACAGCTCTTCGGGGAGGATCTAAATCATTGAAGCATCCTCCTTTGTTTCCAGCTGGGATCTGGGGCCTGTCAGTCCTGTCAGCCACAAGGACATGATGTAGGCCACCCTTGGCCAAGTGTCCTTGAGATCCACACTTAAAGTAAGTGAGTGGGAGCTTCCTCTCTACTCCCTGGCCTATCTGTGGCTCTCGTCTGTGACACTGTATTCTGAAGTGGCCCAGCTTTCCACAGTGAAAGCAATTATGAGGTTTATTACCTTTGGGTGGCATTGTTTATGAATAAGACTTCCTTTTCCTGACACAGGCTCTAAACTGGGAGCAATAGCTGCCCCAATAATTTTGGCCATTCTCTGGTCTTTTCTCTTCCCTCTAGATTATAACAAATAATTTTGACTGTTATAATCTTTTAAGCATAAGGCTACAAATATTAACAACATAATAATTTCCAATCCACAGATACATGTTCCAATGCAGTTCCTATTTTCCATGAATGGTTTTGGTAAGAAGAATATTGTAAATGTGGATACAGTTCC
>NW_006400113.1:702572-703866 GCF_000299155.1 Elephantulus edwardii
TCTCCACAACCTCGCCAGCATTTGTTGCTTGCTGTTGATATCTCATAGTTCTTTTAATCTGCATCTCTCTTAGAGCTAGGGATTTTGAACAGTTCTTCATGTGCTTGTTAGCCATCTGAATGTCGCCTTTGGTGAAGTGCCTGTTCATATCCTGTGCCCATTTTTCTATTGGATTATTTACCTTTATCTTTAGTTTGTTTTTCTTCCATTGAAAATATTCATCTTTTTTTTAAAAAAAATAATTCTGCAACAGAAAGTTCCATCAGACTTTCTGGCTTCATGAAATCCATTGCTACTGTGTCTTTTTTTTTTTTTTAGGTATCTTGTTATGGGCTTGTGTGGTGAGTGAGGTACCCTGCTTCTTTCGAGACATTGATGTGGAAGAGTTTTTGAAAACGGAAGTGATAGCTGGTTCTTGGTTTGACATCACCGCTCCTCTATCAAGATGCCCAGAACCTCCCTGTTGTTTGAGTTAGCGGGACCAATGTGGTCAGGCCAGCCAGCAGTTTGTAGTCCAAAGAAACTTAATCTTCAATGTTAGATAATTTTTTCAGGGGAGGTTAATAAATGCTATAATTTGGTCTGTGTTTTTTAAAATTCCTGGCCTGAGGGCCTTTGGCCCTTGGACCCCAAAATTACAAGCTGGTGTGTGTGTGTGTGCAAACTTCCAGGATGCAGGGGAGCCTTGTTACCTGCCAGGCACGGGTCAAAAGTCCAGAGGTGTGTCCCGTTTCCAAAACCACTCCCTCTCTCCACTGGGTCTGTGAGGACCTCTCGCCAACTCCAAAATTCAAAGCTGGCTAATTTATACAAATAATTTTTTAAGAGTATGATTGGCTTTCTCTATAAGAGCTTGTCCTTGACTATTAAATGGCATACCTGTAGTATGCATAATATTCTATTTAGTAAGAAATTGAGATAATTTCTTTGAAGTATAGGCTGGTGCATTGTCATTTTTTATAGTACTTAGAATTTCCATAACTGCAAAACAAGCAAGAAGATGGTTAAGAACATGATCAGTTATTTTCCCCAGTTTGTGGCGTAGCCCATTGGAGATGTGAGTAAGTATCAATACAATGATGTTGTTGTTGTTGTTGTTATGTGCCATTGAGTCGCTTGTGACTCATAGCGACCCTATGTACAACAGCCCTAAACTCCTCTCTGTCCTGTGCCAGTCGCACTGTCTCTGACACTCCCATACCAATTATCCCAGTCACTGAATCAATCCACCTCATAGAGGGCCTTCCTCTCCTGCGCCGTCCCTCCACCCTCCCAGGCATGATGTCCCTCTCTA
>NW_006400113.1:727556-729191 GCF_000299155.1 Elephantulus edwardii
CAGAGGCGGTGCGGTTGGCGCAGGATAGAGCAGGGTTTAGGGCTGTTGTGCATAGGGTCGCTATGAGTCGGAAACGACTCGACGGCACATACCAACAACAACAACAACATGGCCAACTCTGCCTTCTAAGCAACATGATAGAGCCATATTACATATCTTCAAGGTTGCAGATCTGATGTGAGGTCATGTTACTGGGGAAAGAAATGGGTCATTTGGGAACAACACATGGGTAACATTATAAGCTAATTTTAGACAAGAGAAAAACAAGATTATCCAGTGCAGTCATCTGGTGTGAATTAGACAGAGAGTATTTACTTTTCTAAAGTAAGAATGAAAGGGGCCTTATAAGTCCTGTTTTATCTTTAATTGGTCAATAATCATGTTTTATTAAAAAAAGAAAATACACAAATTAAATTGCTCTTCTCTGTCAACTTTTCTCCTAAGCCAAATTAATTTATAACAAAGGAAGTTAATTTTAATGAAGTTAATCCAAATCATCATGAGTTGCCACTGAGTTGATTCCAACTCATGGCAACCCCATATGTGTCAGAATAGAATCAAGCTCCCTAGGGTTTTTAATGATGGTTTCCCAAGGTCTTTCCTTGAGGCTTCCTTCTAAGAAGCCTCTAGAAGGACTTGAACCTCCACCTTTCCATCAAGAGCTGATTGTGTAAACTATTTGCATCACCCAGGGACTCTTTAGTGAGGTGAATAATAATGAAATTTTTGTTAATTGACATAAAAACTCACAAACACTACCATAAACAAGACTGTAAAATGAAGTCTTTCAAAAACCTTTTCATATGATCCACACTTATGATTAAGAAAATGTAAATCATAACAAATGATCTGTTAAAAGGATATTAACATTTTCAGTTCTAATGTTATTGAAGTGTAAGTACCTCTAATGACCTACTGATGAGGAATTGCATTGCAAACCCAAAGGCAGACAATTTGAATTTATCAGCTGCTCCAGAGGAGAAAGATGGGTAATCTCCTCCCACACAATTTAGTCTCTGAAAATTAGCTGGAAGATCAGCCTAGTGGTATCTGACTTAATGGCAAGGAGTGAGAGTGAGTGAATATTATTAAAAGTGGATTTTAAAAATACTCTCCTCAAGGAAAGTACTGGGAAAGCTTCGCACCGATATCTTTTTTAAAAGAAAGACTATGGTAGTCTTTAATCAAAACAAATTCTGTTTTACTGATGTGTAATTATTTTGAGCTGCTGGCTTTTAATACACATGCACACAAAGATATAAAAAAAAGCACATTGAACAACATTCTCAGTGTGCTCCTTCTGAGTCTACAGCTTGACACGGACTAGTATGAACAATATCAGAGTTTTGAGCTGCAAGTTCACCTTGGAGAATATTAGTATGCTTGTTTGTTTTTTTCTAATTTTTTTAATTTTTAATTTCAATGAAAATTCACAGATACGTTGGCTTTCCATTAATTCATTTTTGCGCTTTTCTCCCCACCCACCCCTCCCCTGCAGTACACTCCCCTCTTTGAAAAGTAAAAGAAAAATTCTTTCATTGTTTTACAATCCCTCCCCCCAGGTCCACTCCACTATGCAGCCTTCACTCTGGACTCCCATCATGACAAAAATACCTGATCACATATCCCTTTTAA
>NW_006400113.1:729866-730769 GCF_000299155.1 Elephantulus edwardii
CTCAATCTCTTCGCCATCCATCCTGATGCTACCGATTGGTCCAGTGGTGAGAATCTTTGTCTTCTTGACACTGAGCCTCAGTCCATACTGAAGGCGGCAGTCCTTGACCCTCTGCAGTAAGTGCATGAGGTCCTTCTCAGTTTCAGCGAGCAGATCTTCCACCAATCCTAATGCCACACTTTTCCTCATAGAGCCCAGCCTCCCGGATAATCTGCTCTGCCTACAGGTTGAAAAGGTATGCATTCTTTATTCCATCTTTCTCAGTCTCCCCCCCCCACCTCGAGGTGAGTCCTGTTTTACAACAGTGGCACTATGCAGTATTTGTTCTTTTGTGACTGAGATACTTCACTCAGCATAATGTTCTCCAGGGTCACCCATTTTGAATAATATTGCATGAGTTCCTTGTTAGCATGCTTGTTTTGAGCAGAGGAGATAGTTCCAGTTAAGACATTATAACCTAGGAAACTTGATGGTGGCATGCATCTATGTAATTTAGTTGGTGACTAAATTACAAATACCAGCAGTAATTTAAGGGTCACAGAAGCAGCTTGGGATTGTATTTTTCTCTTACTATAAAATCTGGAGTATTGAAAATGAAGAGATGCAAGGGAAGGACTTTCCCTGGTTAAAGACACACAGAAGATATAATGAAGATAACAGAGTGGCATCTAGACTGTGACTTTCATTCTGGAACTCTGGAGGCACCATGTGTTAAGCTGACAGCAGCTTGGTGGGCAACTAAGGGGCTCCAGACCCAGTTCGTTTATGTTTGCTGTTTGAATTTAATGCTTTTTAAAATGTTACCTGTCCTCACCACAACAAGATAAAGGTAAATAATCCAATAGAAAAATGGGCACAGGATATGAACAGGCACTTCACCGAAGACGACATTCAGATGGCTAA
>NW_006400113.1:732089-734514 GCF_000299155.1 Elephantulus edwardii
AAAAAAAATGTTACCTGTCCTGACTCATGTAATAGGAACTTTCTCTTCCTTTGTACTGTGCAGAATGTTCTAATATCTGTACTGAATATGTTAAAAAATGTTGCTAGCTTCATAACAACAATGAAACCTAGCGTTTTTCTAATAAGTTTTAATTTTTTAAAATTTTACATTGGTGTGTCTATAAAATTTATATATATTGTGTTTCACACTTTCCTTCATTCACATTGTGCTTCATACAATCAATCCCATATATTATATTTTGCAAAATTAATCACCGTTAAACCATGCCCATCACTATTCTGTCTTTCCAGATTTTGGCTGGATCTTTCCTGTGAAGACTCCCTCCCTTTGCTCACCAAATTCTGTAACCCCGTGATTTCCTCCTTTACCAGCCTCTCTGCTCCCTCCCCTTCTGCCTTTGGACCTTCAAACACAATTTTACTGGTTATTCTTCTGTTTTGACAATAATGTGCTATGTAGTATTTGTCTTTATGAGACTGAGTTCACTCAGTATAATGCATTCCAATCTCTCCCATGTTATGTAGCTGTTGTTGTTATCTGTCATCGAGTCACTTGCGATTTATTTTTATGTGCAACAACTTTGGAACCTGCTCTATCCTGTGCCAACATACTGTCTCTGACACACCTACCCTCATTACCCCAATCACTGTATCAATCCATTTCATCAATGGTCTCTCTCTCTCTCTTTTTCTCCTTCCCTCCACCCTTCCAAGTATGATGTCCCAAAGTATGTCAGACGAAGCCTCAGAATCCTTGTGTCCAAGGAGCAGCCTGGCTTCAACCTCTCTAGGATAAACCTGTTTGTTCTCCTGACAATCTATGGTATATTTAACACTCTTCACCAGCACCACAACTCAAACGCATCAATTCTCTTTCTATTATCCCTAGTCATTGTCAACCTTTCTAATGTATAGCAAGCAATTGCAAAGACTATGGCTTGGATCAGGCACACCTTAGTATTCAGCCTGACATCATTGCTCTTCATTACACTAGAGAGGTCCCTGACAACAGACTTTCCCTATACAATTGGTCTTTTGATTTCCTGGCTGCTTGTACCAAGAGTGTTGATTGTGGAACCAAGCAAACTAAAGTTGTTAATAGTCTCAAACTCTTCACTATCTATTATAATACTGCCAACAGGCACAGTGGTGAGAATCTTTCTTTTCTTTATATTGAGCTTCAGTTCATATTAAAGGCTGTAGTCCTTGTTCTTCTGCAGCAAGTGCTTCAGGTCCTCCTGTTTCAGCAAGGATGGTTGTGTTATTTACATAACAAAGGTTGTTGATGAGTCTTCCTCCAATCCTTGATGCCACATTCCTCCTCATACAGCCCAGCCTCCCAGATGATATGTTCTGCATGTAGATTAAAAAGGTATGGAGCCAGAATACATCCCTGGTGGACACCCTTCCCAGTTTTGAACCATTCAGTGTCTCCTTCCTCTGTTCTGACAACTGCCTCTTGATTCAAGTATAAGTTTCACATAGGCACAATCAAATGTTCTAGGATTCCCATTATGCTCAGAGTCAGCCACAGTTTGTTGTGCTCCACAAAGTCAAAAGCCTTTGGATAATCAATGAAACACAGATAGACATTCCCCTGGTACTCTCTGCCAAGATCCATCTAATATTAGCTATAATGCTATTACTGCATAATATTCTATCATATGAATGTATCACAGGTTTTCAATTGGTCATTTGTGGTTCCCCCCCCCTTTTTTAAAATTGTGATTTTAACAAATGTTACAGGAGAGTTGGTATTTTATTCATTCATTGTTGCACATTTTCCTCCCTCCCTCCCGAGTTCACTTAAAAAAAATTATGCATTGTTGTATAATCCACCCCCACATCCACTTTGTTATGCACCTCTTATTTTGGATTCTTGTCATACAAATAATACCTAATCATATATTCCTTTAAAGAGAGAGAGAGAGA
Organism: Elephantulus edwardii; assembly: GCF_000299155.1. NCBI lineage: Eukaryota > Metazoa > Chordata > Mammalia > Macroscelidea > Macroscelididae > Elephantulus > Elephantulus edwardii. Next base: position 734,042 of record NW_006400113.1, read on the forward strand.
AAGGATGAAAGTCATGCACGCAAGTGTCGAGGACTTTCTTTCATAGGGTCACTATGAGTCACCTATGACTCAATAGCACCCAACAACATGGAGAGACCAGTTGGCCTATTGGACTGAAAGCGATGCCAAAGGTGGGTGACTCTAATCTGCGGCCCTAAGGCCTGTTTTAATTTATTGTTGGTCAAACATTCTTCTATGTCGTATAGCCCTGGTGTGTCCACTTGCCGTACAGAAGTAACTTGTGGTCGCTGTGAAGCTGAACACTGTGACACTGATGTGTCCAATGCGATAACAGTTACCCATGGTGGACAGTGTTTAGTGAAGCTCCCCTGTTGTTGTCTTTTTAAAATTTTTTTTTATTGGGAAAAACATATTGGGGGTACAAGGAGGTGAGGGTTGAGGGCAGAAGGGTGAGGATGGGCCAGGATGCAGTTGCAGAGCTGCACAGTTTGGTCGGTGGGGGGAGCAGGTGA
>NW_006400113.1:736584-737335 GCF_000299155.1 Elephantulus edwardii
ATATGTAGTATTTATCCTTTTGTGACTGAGATACTTCACTCAGCAAAATGTCCTCCAGGGTCACCACGTTGTGTAATATTGTATTAATTCCTTGTTTTTCAGTGCTTCATAGTATTCCATTATGTGACCATACTATAGTTTTCTATCCATTCTTTTGTTGATGGACACTTAGTTTCTTCCCTCTCTTTGCTATTGTGAGTAACATAGCCATAAACATGGGTGTGCATATATCTGTTTGGGTGGCAGCTCTGTTTTCTTTAAGGTATATGACAAACACATGAAGAAATGTTCAAAATCCCTAGCACCTTCCTGAGCATCATGTCCCTCTGCAATGAATAGCCTCTCCTAGCAACAGCAAAAGAGGGAAAGACCCTCAACCAGGAGATTGACACAATAACTGCAGTAATAAGCTCAGATATTGTGAAGATGGCACAGGATAGGACAGAACTCAAGTTTATTGTTCACAGGATCACCGAGTCGTACTTGACTCGATGGCACTTCACAACAACAGAATATCAAACCTTATGCTATGTTATTGCATAAAGTTAAACAAACGATATTTGGAATTTAAATTATCTATTTTAGCTCTAAGAGAGATGCAAATCAAAACAACTGTGAGATATCATCTCACCCCAGGCAGAATAGCACTGGAACCTTTATTCACTGTTGGTGGGAGTGTAAAATGGTGCAACCACTGTGGAAGGTGGTATGGTGCTTTCTCAAAAAGTTACAAATAGAGATACCATTTGAC
>NW_006400113.1:737545-742540 GCF_000299155.1 Elephantulus edwardii
TCAACAAACGAATGGATAGAGAAGCTGTGGTATATTCACACAATGGAATACTATGATGCATTGAAAAACAAGGAACCCATGCAATATTATTCAAAATGGGTGAGCCTGGAGGACTTTATGCTAAGTGAAATATCTCAGTTGCAAAAGGACAAATACTGCATGGTGCCACTGCTGTAAAATGGGACTGATATCAGGGTTGTGATAAGACTGAGAAAAACTGGATAAATTGTGTATACTGCACTGAAACAGATGAGGGAGTGAATAATTTAAAAGCGATGTCTGATAGGGTCTTATGGTTATCACAAGAGTCCACAATTAAGGTTGCATAGTGGAATGTACTTAGGGCGGTGGGAGGGGTGTGAGGGGATTGTGTACCAGGGAGGGAGTGTTTCTTTTACGTTTAAAAGAGAGGAGCGAACTGGGGGGTGGGGGAGGGCTGGGCGGGGAGAGAAGTGCAGCAATGAATGAATGGAAATACAAAATCTCTGTAAATGTTCATTAATTATTAAAAAAAGAAAGACTATTGCAACAATGAAAAAATAAAGCTTTATGAATATTTTAATAGTTAAAAAACATCTGTTGTTGTTGTTGTTATGTATCATGTGGCATTGAGTCGTTTGCGATTCATAGTGACCCTATGTACAAAAGCCCTAAACACCGTTCCAATGCCGTTCCTAAACGCTGTGCCAACCTTGCTGTCTCAAAGACATTCATTCCCACCACTCCACTCACAGAATCGATCCATCTCATCAAGGGTCTTCCTCTCCTGCACCGTACCTCCACTCTTCCAAACATGATGTCCCTCTCCAAGGACCAGTACCTCCTTGCAACATGCCCAAAGTATGTCAGATGAAGCTTCAGAATCCTTGACTCCAGGGAACATTCTGGCTTCACCCTCTCCAGGACAAACCTCTTTGTTCTCTTAGCAGTACATGATATATTCAGCACTCTACTCCAGCACCACAGCTCAAAGGCATCAATTCTCCTTCTATCATCCTTATTCACTGTCCAACTCTCCGATGCATAGCACATAATTGCAAAGACTATAGCCTGGATCAGGTGCACCTTAGTCTCCAGCCTGACGTTGTTACACTTCAGTACTCTTGAGAGGTCCCTCAAAGCTGACTTTCCCAATAAAATTTGCCTCCTGATTTTCTGGCTGCTGTTACCAAGTGTGTTGACTGTGGAACCAAGTAAACTGAAACTGTTAACTATCTCAATCTCTTCACCATCCATACTGATGCTGCTAATTGGTCCAGTGGTAAGAATCTTTGTTTTCTTGATATTGAGCTTCAATCCATATCGAAGACTGCAGTCCTTGACCTTCTGTAGCAAGCGCTTCAGGTCCTTCTCGGTTTCAGCGAGCAGGGTTGTGTCATCTGCATAACGCAGGTTGTTGAAGATTCTTCCACCAAACCTGACACCACATTCCTCCTCCTACAGCCCAGTCTCTCGGATGATCTGTTCTGCATACAGATTGAAAAGGTATGGAGACAAAATACATCCCTGACGGACCCCTTTCTTTATTTGAACCATCCAGTGTCTCCCTGTTCTGCTCTCAAATAAAAACAACTGTGAGTTATCTTCTCACCTCAGTAAAAATAGCAAAGTTCAACAAAGCAGAAAATAACAGATACTGGTGAGGTTGTGGAGAGATCGGGACTCTTATTCACTGCTGGTGGGAATGTAAAATAGTACAACCACTATGGAAAGTGGTATTGCACTTTCTCAAAAAGTTGGAAATAGAAATACCATTTGACTAAGTAATTCCACTACTACTAGGAACATACTCTAAAGAAACCAGAGCTGCCACTCAATCAGTCATTTGTTGATAACTGTTTCCATGTTCTTGCAATTATGAATAACACTACTATGAACATTGATGTACAGATCTACATTTTGTCTCAGTTCTACTTTCCTTGGGGTATATTCCTAGGAGTGTAATAGCTGAGACATATGAACTTTCCACTTTCAACTTTTTGAGAAAACAGCAAACTGCCTTTCAGAGTGATTTTACAATCCCACCAACAGTGTATGAGAGTTCTAATCTCTCCACATCCTCTCCAACATTTATTGCTTGCTGTCTTGTTAAACTTTGCCACTGCTACTGAGATAGAGCTGCAAGTAACTCGATGGAACATAACAACAACAGAGGTGAGATTGTTTCTAATTAGTTTTATTGACATTTTCCAGTTTGTTCCCTACTTCATCTTCCATCATTACTCTAATTTCTGGGTCTTTCTTGATTACTTGTATACTACACAAGTTTTCATTTTTTTCAACAACAAACAACTCATTGCCAGTGAATCAGAACTAACTCATGCTGACCTTCCAGCAGGTTTTCAGATGTTGTAAATAACACTGGCAGAGACTGTTCCTCCTTCTCTCTTGGAGCAGCTAGTGAGTTCAAACTACTGGCCTTTGAGTTGGCAGCAAAATACTCCATACCCACTCAGCCAGAGTTCTTTGTTGTTAGATGTTATCAAGTTGAATGTAACTAATAGTGACTCTATGAAGAACAAAACGGAACCTATCCTCTCCTTTGGCATACTCATCATCTCTGATCCACTTGAACAATCTGCTGCAGTGACTGTGTCAATCCATCTGGTTGTATAAGCACAATTAAGTATCAAAGGATTATCATTAGGGAGCTCTGGTGGCCTCGTGGCAAAAAGCTGAACTGCAATGACATGCAGTTTGAATCCAGTAGATGCTCCACTGGAGGAGGAGCAGCAATCTCCTCCTGTGCAGTGAGATCCAATTCAATGGCACACAACAAGAGAAAACACAAAAGAAACAAAAAACAAAAACAAAAACAAACCAACATAGAAAGGCTATTTAGGGAATTCTAATGGCTTAGTGGTAAGAAGCTGTGCTGCAATTCCAAAGGTGTGCAGTTCAAATCCACCAGATTCTCTGCTGGAGAAGAAGGGTCAGTCTTTTCCTGTGCCAGTCAGATCTGACTCGACAGTACACAACAAGAAAAAGGAGGAGGGAAAGGATTATTATTCTTCTCAATGTTAGCCAATTTTAGTTATCATCCACAGAGTCAAATGCTTTTGCATAGTCAAGAAAACACAGGTAGAAATTCTTCAGGTATTCTCTGCTTTTAGCCAGGACCCATCTGACATCAGCAATGATAACCTCTTAATTACCATGATCTAGGGAGCTTGATCCTGCTGGTACCTGAGACACTGGTGGCACAGATTCCAATATTAGAGTACCCCACAAGATACACCATGACAACAGACAGACAAGTGCTGTACAATAAGAGCAAATAATAGCACACAAGTATATACCCATCTAGGCATCCAATAATATTCAGGCATATACACAAAAGATGAGAAACAGCTGCAAACAGACAAGAGTCACTGAAAGGTAAGAAGTATGAATGTAGAAAAACTTGAGATTGCAAATGAAGAAATCATAGGTTTTCCAAACCTGAGGAAATCATAGAGTTTCCTCAAATTATTGAGGATTAATGATGTTAGTTTGAGGACTATGGTGTGCCTGATTCCAGTCATTGCTTTTCCAACCACTTGTTATGCCTCTGAGAGCTGGACATGAATAAGGATGACAAAAGAAGAATTGATACCTTTGAGTTGTGTTGTTGAAGAAGAACACTGAACATTCTATGGACTACCAAAATAATAAATAAATAAATATGTCTTGGAGAGGGTGCCGCCGGAGTTTTCTTTAGAGGCAAGAATGATGAGGCTTTGCCTCATATATTTTGGGTGTATTTCTAGAGGGGACTATTCATTGGAGAAGGACAGGATGCTTGGAAGAGTGGAGGGTTGGCCAGGTGAATTGATACAGTGACTGTCACAGTGGGCTCTAGTGTGCCAGGGAGTGTGACGACTGCACAGGATAGAATAGGGTTCAGGTCTGTTGTTTGTAAGTCTCTATGAATCACACTCAGCGGCACCTAACAACAATAACAACAATGAAAGAATGGAACACATAAATTTTTATATACTAGGCATTGGTGAAATGAGATGGATTGGTATGGGACATTTTGAATCAGGCAATCATATAATCTGCTATGCTGAGAATGAAAAGATAAGGAATAATGCGGTCATATTCATAGTTAAAAATACCGTTTCGAGACCCATCTTGAAATACAATGTTGTGAGTGACAGGATAACATCTATATACATTCAAGGAAGACCTGTTAACACCACTCTCATTCAAATATATGCCCTAACAAGCAGAGCTAAAGAGAAGGAAATATGTGATTTTTATCAATGTTTGCAGTCAGAACTTGATTGGACATGCAATCACGATTTATTAATAATAATATGCTACTGGAATACAAATGTTAGTTACAGGAAAGAAGGATCAGTAGTAGAAAAACATGGATTTGGTGACAGAAATGAGGCTGGGGATAGAATAATAGAATTTTGGTGATATTAACAAAAGTTGGATTTTCTAGACACGTTCAATGCAATCCCAATACAAATACCCATTCCATTCTTCAATGAGATGGAAAAGGCCATCTCCAGCTTCATTCGGAATGAAAAGAAGCCATGAATAAGCAAAGCACTCCTTAAAAATAGAAAAAAGGTAGGAGGCATCTCACTCCCTGATTTAAAATCCTACTACACTGCCGTGGTAGTCAAGACAGCATGGTACTGGTACAATGACAGACACATAGATCAATGGAATAGAATTGAGAACCCAGAAATCAGCCCATCTACTTATGGTCAACTGAATTTTGACAAGGAGATCAAATCAGTTAGGTGGGGAAATGACAGCCTTTTTAACAAATGGTGTTGGCAAAATTGGAAAACTATCTGCAGAAGAATTAAACAAGATGTCCACCTCACTCCATATACAAAAACCAACTCAAGGTGGATCATGGACCTAGGACTATAAACTTCATTCAAGAAAAGCTTGGAAGAACTTTAGTAGTCCTAATCCACAACATAAAGAGTCTTCCAAGTATTCTGAAAAATTTACAACCAGGAGAAGATAAAATAGATAATTGGAACC
>NW_006400113.1:743234-747107 GCF_000299155.1 Elephantulus edwardii
TGTAGAATGAGGCTGGCATTGGGGTGGGGGTAAGACTGAGAAAAACTGGATGAAATATGTTTACGGCATTGAAGTCTATGGGGGAGAGAATAGTTTTAAAGTATTATATTATAGGGCATTATGTTTATCGTAAGAGTATGGAATGAGGGTTTCAGAGTGGAATATATTTGCAGTTGGGGGTGGGGTTGGGGGAAGTGCAGGGGGGATTTTGTACCAATGAGGGAGTTTTTCTTTTGCTTTTCAAGGAGAGGAGCTAAGGGGGGAAGGGGGGGTGGACGGGGAGAACGGTGTGACAATGAATGAACTGAATTCCAAAAATCTCTGTAGATGTTCATTGAAATGAAAAATAAATATTTTTTAAAAGTTGGATTTTCATTCATTCATTGCTATATGTTTTCCTCCCTATACCACCAACCTATTCTCTTAAAAAAAAAACAAACAACATAGTTGCATCATTTTCTCCGTCCCCCTCTAATCCCTTCCCCAGTTCACTTTGCTAAGCACCTCTTATTCTGGACTTTTGCCATACAAATAATGTCTACTCATATATTCCTTTAAACAGTTCTTTCCTTCATCTGTTCCAACTCAGTGTTCATTATTTATCCCCTCTTTTCTTAGTTTCTCCACAAACCCCATGTCAGTCCTGTTTTATAAGAGTGATATTATGCCATACTTATCCTTTTGTGACTGATGTATTTCACACAGTATAATGTCCTTCAGGATCACCCATGTATAATATTTTATGAGTTTCTTGGTTTTCAGTGCTATGGGACCATACCATAGTTTCTCTATTCATTAAATTTTTGATAGGCACTTGGGCTGCTTCCAGAATGATAGGATTTTGTATAGTTTATAATTTATTCATTGCAAATACCTTTATTAAGAAACACAAATGGAGAGTATACACATTGACTTCACCTGATGGCCTACAGAGGAATCAGATTGATTACATCTGTGTAAAGACTAATTGGCGAGGCAGCTGTGAAAACTAGGTCAGGTGCTGATTTTTTATTAGCTCATAAACTACTCATAAGCAAGTTCAAATTGAAACTAAAGAAAATTAAATAAAATTTATAAGAAGCAAAACTTAACACTGAGTCTATCCCACCTGAATTTAAAAACCAGCTCAGAAGCAGATATAAAACTTTAAAACTAATGAACAAAGACCAGAGAAGCTGTCAGAGAATATCATGCATGAAGAATGCAAAAGGTAAATACATAGTAGTTTTAAAAATTGTTGCTCCTGGTGGCTGCATTATATTCTATTGTGTAAATGTACCACAATTTCACAATGCATTCAGTTGTGGTTGGACATGTGGGGTATTTCCATATAAAAATTGAAAGATAACTAGTAAAATGTATGGGAATTCATGGGAGGAAGGAGTAGGAGGGGACAGGTGAAGATGGATTGGGGTAAAACCATAAGGTTGCACAATTGGGTGAGTGGTGGGGGAGAAGGAAACGGGTAGGACCTGGATGAAAAAACAGGGTAAGAATGGGCAAGGTCTGACTGATTAACTTTATAAAACATAATATATGAGAATGTATGAGAAGAATAGTGTGAAACACAATGCATACAAACTTTGTACACAAACCGATACAAAATAAAAACAAAAACAATTTGTATGCACACCAATCAGTTTTAAAAAAGACTATTTCAAAGACAGGTGGAAGGAAAGACTAAAGTGGAAGTCAGAGGAGATTGAATATTATACTAACGCACTGAGAAGCCAAAGTAAAGGGAAGAAATCAGGAAACTAAAGAACTGAACAGAAGATTTCAAAGGGTTCCTTGGGAAAACAAAGCAAAATTATTTCATCAAAATAAAATGTGCAGCACATTGTCAGCAGCCATGGATCTGTTTCAGTAGATTAACTAGGTACTTGGGGCGGGGGGCCGACCTGCTGTCTAGCTGGACCATGCAGAACCCCTAAAGCTCAAACCAAAGAGAGGACTGGGACACTTTGAGGCAGTTGAGAAGCTACTTCCAGAAAGGAGCAAAAGGCTTTCCGGTTTCTCATTAAGGTACTTTGGGGAAAAACTTTGGACCTATGGACCTCAGGCCAAGAAGGGAACACAAATATATTGGTGCTTAAAAAAAACATTGCCATACACTGGGCAATTTTATAGTCACAACAGTCTAATATTTACTAAGAAAAGACTCATATAATGTGAAGAAAGCTGTAATCCACCTCCGCCATCATGAAAAAACAAAATAACCCTTCTCCTAAAAAAAGCAGACCCTTTGAATACACCAGATATAGAGAACCAGAAGAAATATGTTGACTTAGAGTTATTTGATCAGCTACAGAAAAAGTTACAAATGTGAGAAGAAACAATTGAAGTCAATAAGAGAGCAAATATTTCAGAGTCAACAGTCCAAAAGAATTATATTGATAAGGAACAACTTGAACAGCTATGGAGGAAAATGCAAAAGATGGAAGAAAGAATTGATAGAATAGATAAAGAAGCATAAGAATTTAAAAAATTATCACAAGACAGAGAGGGAACAGCCAACGAGTACTGGTAATAACAGAAAAGCATAAAGTTGCAAACCAAAATATTAAGACTGAAATTACAGAAGTGTCTAACACACTGGTAGGACAAAAAAGTAGTGCTGATAAGATGGAACATAGAGTCAGTGAGCTGGAAGACAAGAGCATTACTAGAAACATACAAGAAGAAAATTCAGAGATGAGAAATAAAGAAAATGAAGAAAACATTAGAATCATATGGGATGATATCAAAAGGAACAACATGCATATGACTGGAATTCCAGATCAGGAAAGTGACAGACCGAGTAGATTGTAGAAGTACCAGAAGAAAATTTCCCAGGTATTTTGAAGAATGGGCAAATTCACATTCAAGAAACACAGTGAACACCAACTAGACTAGACTGAAAAAAGAAAACCAGTAAGACATATCATAGTTAAATTCTCCAAATGAATAGAATAGAATAGAATAGAATAGAATAGAATAGAATAGAATAGAATAGAATAGAATAGAATAGAATAGAATAGAATTCTAAAAGCAGCACAAGAAAAACAAAGAGTGACCTAAAGGGGAAACAATTAGATTAAGTTCTGATTTCTCAGCAAAAACAATGCAAGCTAGAATGCGATGTGATGGCATATACAGAAAATTGGGGGCGGGGGAGACCCAATTGCCAGCCAAGGATTCTATACCAGCAAAGCTCTCCATCAAATATGATGGAGAAATTAGACCCTTCACAGAAAAGAAGGAACTTAAGGAATTTGTGAAAACAAGACCAAAACGACAAGAAATTTTTAGTGAAGTCCTTCAAATGGAGACACCAAAGAAAAGTGCATGGACCATAGAAACCAGAAACAACAGAAAAAGAAACACCCCAAAATGGCAAAAGTAAAACCTGGCCTGTCAATATTCACATTTAATGTGAACAGACTAAATTCATAATTAAGAGGAAAAGAGTAGCAGAATGGATTTTTTTAAAAAAAGCACCCATCAATATGTTGCCTATAGGAGACATATCCAAAATACACCAAGCAAATGGCAACTTCAAAAAAGCAGGAATGACAATACTAATCTCTGATAAAATAGATTTCAGAATTAAAACAATCATAAAACATAAGGAAAGGCACTACATACTGATTAAGGGCACAATAGATCAAGAAGACATAACCTTGGTCAACATCTATGCACCAAATAATAGACCTTCAATATACATAACAGCAAGCAACCAATGCTGGCAAGGATGTGGAGAAACTGGAACTCTTATTCACTGTTGGTGGGAATGTAAGATGGTGCAACCATTGTGGAAGGCAGTGTGGTGCTTTCTCAAAAAATTGCAAATAGAGATACCATTTGACCCAGCAATCCCATTACTGGGAATAT
>NW_006400113.1:747697-748204 GCF_000299155.1 Elephantulus edwardii
CAAACCAACATGGTTAACAGAATTGAAGAAATAGCACTACGATAGTGGTAGGAAATTTCAACACAACACTATCACCAAAGGCTGTTGCTGTTGTTGTTATATGCAGTTGAGTCACTTGAAACTCATAGTGGCCCTATGTACAAAGAGCCCTAAACCCTGCTTTATCCTGTGCCAACCTTATTGCCTCTGATACTCCTTACACCAGTTACTGAATCAATCCATCTCATCAAGAGCTTTCTCTCTTGCTTTGTCCCTCCACCCTTCCAAACATGATGTCCCTCTCCGAGGACCTGTGCCTCCTTGTAACATATGTTCAACATATGTCAGACAAAGCTTCAGAATCCTTGTCTCCAAGGAGCAGCCTGCCTTCACCCTCTTCAGGACAAACCTGTTTGTTCTCCTAGCAGTCCACGGTATGTATGTTCAACACTCTTCTCCAACACCATAGCTCAAAGGTATCAATTCTCTTTCTATCATACCTAGTCACTGTTTAGCTCTCTGATGCAG
>NW_006400113.1:748429-791548 GCF_000299155.1 Elephantulus edwardii
CTAAAATTGTTAACAATCTCAATCTCTTCACCATCCATCCTGATGCTGCCAATTGGTCCAGTGGTGAGAATCCTTGTTTTCTTTATGTTGAGCTTCAATCCATATTGAAGGCTGCAGTCTTTGATCTTCTGCAGCAAGTGCTTCAGATCCTCCTCAGTTTCAGCAAGCAAGGTTGTGTCATCTGCATAACACAGGTTGTTGATGAATCTTCCTCCAATCCAGTTGTCACATTCCTCCTCATACAGCTCAGCCTCCCTGATGATATGTTCTGCATATAGGTATGAAGACAGAAAACATTCCTGGTGGACGTCCTTCCCAATTTTGAACCTTCAGTGTCTTCTTCCTCTGTTCTGATGACTGCCTCTTGGTTCAAGTTATAGGTTTTGCATAAATGCAATCAAAAGTTCTGGGATTCTCATTCTTCTGAGCGTCAGCCACAGTTTGTTGTGATCCACACAGTCAAAAGCCATTGCATAGTCAATGAAACACAGATAGACATTCTTCTGGTACTCTCTGCTTTCTGCCAAGATCCATCTTACATTAGCTATAATATCCTTAGTACTATGACCTCTTCTAAACCTAGCCTGCACATCTGGCATTTCTCTGTTTATATGTTGCTCCAGTCATTTTTTGACAATTTTCAGCAGAATCTTGCTTGCATGTGATATCAATAATATTGTTTGATAATTTCTGCACTCTGTTGGGTCACATTTCTTTGGAATGGGAACAAATATCCACCTCTTCCAGTCAGTTGGCCAGGTGGCTGTCCTCCAGATTTCTTGGCACAACTTTGTGAGCACATGCAGGGCAGCGTCTGTTTGTTGAAATATGTCAATTCGTATGCTGTCAATTCCTGGAGCCTTGCTTTTTGCCAATTCTTTCAGAGCCACTTGAACCTTTGCCTTCATCACCACAGGCTCTAGCTCTACATTGTTTCATGAAATTCTTCTGTATCAGCAAATTCTTTCTGATATTGTGACTCTGTATACTCCTTCATCTTCTTTTAATGCCTCTAGGATTATTTAACATTCAGTCCAAAGCATCCTTAAGTATTACCACTCATGGCTTGAATTTGTTTTTCAATTTCTTCAGCTTAAAAATGCTGAGTGAGTTTGGCCCTTTTGATTTTCTGACATCAGCTCTTTGCATATTTCCTTATAAATCTTGTTTTATTTTCCCAAGCTGCCCTTTGAAATTTTCTGTTCAGCTCCTTAGTTTCTTGATTTCTTCCTTTAGCTTTGGCTTCTCAGTGCAATATTCAGAGTATCATCTGACATCTATCTTGGTCTTTTCTTCCTCTTCTGCCGTTGTAATGACCTTTTGCATTCTTTGTGGACAATATTCTTGATATTCTCCCACAGCTCATTTGGTCTTTGCTCACTGGTGTTCAAAGCCTCAAATCTGTTCCTGAGATGGTTTTGAATTTTGATTGGGATAGACTTAAGGTCAAATTTTGGTTCCTGTGGATTTGATTTAACTTTCTGCAACTTCAATTTGAACTTGCATAAGATTAGTTGGTGATCGGTTCCACAATCAGCACCTGGCTTGCTTTTCACACGATTCTTTACACATAAATAATCTATTTGATTCCTATACATATATCAGTTAAAATCCATGTGACTAGCCTGCACTTGTGTTTCATGTAAAAGGTATTAACAATGAATAAATCATTAAATGTGCAGAATTCTATCATTCTCTCTCCAGGCTCATTTCTGTCACCAAGTCCATGTTTTCCAACTATTAATCCTTCTTCCTTGTACCCAATTTTTGCATTTCAGTCACCCATTATTATCAATAAATCTTGATTGCCTGTTCAATCAATTTCTGACTGCAAAAGTTGGTAGAAATCTTCTATTTCCTCCACTTTGGCTCTAGTTGTTGGTGCAAATATTTGAATGATAGTGGTATTCACTGGACTTCCTTGTATTTGTATGGATATTATCCTGTGACTTACCAAAGGATAGGTTAACTCGAAAGAAACTAAACAAAGATGCAGAAGATCTAAACTATATAATCAGCCAACTCAACCTTGTGGATGTATCCAGGATACTGCACCCGACCAAAACTCAATTGATTTTCTTCTCAAGTGCACATGGTCCATTTTTCCGAATCAATCATATATTAAGACACAAAGCAAGCCTCAACAAATTAAAAAACATTGAAATAATACAAAATATCTTCTCAGGCCATAATGACATAAAACTAGAAATTAACCACAGGAGGGTAAAGCTTACCAAACCACCCATGTGGAAACTAAATACCTCTCCGCTAGAACATGATTGGGTTATAAAAGAAATAAAGAATGGAATAAAAATGTTCCTTGAAACAATTGATAATGAAAATACAACTTATCAAAACCTCTGGGATGCAGCTAAGGAAGTCCTCAGGGGGCAGTTCATAGCAATATGCACACACATGATAAAGAGGGGAAAAAGAATCAATGCTCTAACTTAACACCTTCAACAAACAGAAAAAGAACGATCTAATTCTACAGCCTCTAGAAGAAGATAATTATAAGGAAAAGAGCTGAAATCAATGAGATAAAAAACAGAAAAACAATTGAAAACATCAATAAGACAAGGAGCTTGTGTTTTAAAGGGTCAATAAAATTGACAAACCAGTGGAAAACTTTACAAAAGGGGAAAAAAGAGAGGACACAGATAACTTGATTAAGAAACAGAACCGGAGGAAATTAAATTAATAATACTGGAATACAATGAAAAACTATGTTGTTGTTCTTGTTATGTGCCGTCGAGTTGCTTGCGACTCATAGCGAGCCCATGTACAACAGCCCTAAACTCTGCTCTGTCCTGTGCCAATTGCACTGTCTCTGACACACCCATCCGGATTACTCCAGTCACTGAATCAATTCACCTCATAGAGGGCCTTCCCCTCCTGTGCCTGCCCTCCACCCTCCCAAGCATGATGTCCTTCTCCAAGGACCGGTCTCTCCTTACAACATGTCCAAAGTATGTTAGAGCCTCAGAATCCTTGCCTCCAAGGAGCCACCTGGTTTAACCTTTTCCAGGATGAATCTGTTTGTTTTCCTAGCAGTTCATGGTACTTTCAATACTCTTTTCCAGCATCACAGCTCAAAGGCATGAATTCTCCTTCTATCCTCCTTGGTCATTGTCCAACTCTCTGATGCATAACAAGTGATTGGAAAGACCATGGCCTGTATCAGATGCATTTTAGTCTCCAGAGAGACACCATTGCTCTTCAGTACTTTGGAGAGGTCCCTAATAGCAGACTTTCCCATCACAATATGCTTTCTAATTTCCTGGCTACTGGTGCCAAGAGTATTGACTGTGGAGCCAAACAAACTAAAGCTGTGAACAATGTCAATCTCTTCGCCATGATCCTGATGCTTCCAACTGGCCCAGTGGTGAGAATTTTTGTCTTCTTGAGATTGAGCCTCAATCCATATTGGAGGCTGCAGTCCTTGACCCTCTGCAGCAAGCGCTTCAGGTCCTCAGTTTTAGCAAGAGGGTTGTGTTATCTGCATAATACATATTGTTGATAGATCTTCCACCAATCTTGACCCCATATTTCTCCTCACAGAGCTCAGCCTCCCAGATAATCTGTTCTGCATACAGGTTGAGAAGGTATGGAGATAGGACACATCCCTGGCATACACCCTTCTCAATTTTGAACCATACAGTGTTCCCTTGCTCTGTTCTGGCGACTGCCTCCTTGCCCAAGTATAGGTTTCACATTAGCACGGTCAAGTGTTCTGGGATTCCCATTCTTCTCAGAGTCAGCCACAGTTGGTTATGATCCACACAGTCAAATGCCTTTGCATAATCAATGAAACACAGGCATTCCTCTGGTATTCCCTGCTTTCGGCTAAGATCCACCTAACTTCATCTACAATATCCCTAGTACTATGACCCCTTCTAAACCCAGCCTGGACTTCTGGCAGTTCTCTGCCGATGTGCTGTTCCAGTCATTTTTGGATAACCTTCAGTAGAATCTTGCTTTATGTGAAATCAATGAGATTGTTCTATAGTTTCCACACTCTGTTGGGTCACCTTTCTTTGGGATGGGAACAAATATCGATCTCTATCACTCAGTTGGTCAAATGGTTGTTCTCCAGATTTCTTGGCACAACTTGGTGAACTCATCTAGGGCAGCATCTGTTAGCTGGAATATGTCAATTGGTATACCACCTATTCCTGGTTTCTTTTTTTTTTGCCATTTCCAACAGGGTGAAAAGAGAACTTATCTACTGGGAACAAACATTTGGTAAAACTTTTTCCAACAGGGTGAAAAGAGAGCCTATCAACTGGGAACAAACATTTGGTAATACCATCTCAGACAAGAGTCTCCTACTGAAAGTTTGCAGAATATTCCTGTGCCTCCACAAGAAAAAGAGTAATAACCCAATTACAAAATGAGCAAAAGATGTATAAAGAATTTTCACAGAGGAAGATATTTTAATGGCCAACAGACACATGAAGAAATGCTCCAAATCCCTGGCAATAAGAGAGATGCAAATCAAAACCACAATGAGATACCATCTCACCCCAGTAACAGTGACAAAATTTAACAGGACAGCAAGTAATAAATGTTGGATATGGCAAAATAGGAACTCTTATACATTGTTGGTGGAATTGTAAAATGGTCCAGTTATTCTGGAAGACAGTTTAATGCTTCCTTAAAAAGTGGAACATAGAAATTCCATATGACCCAGCTATTCCACTGCTTGAAATATACCCTGAGAAAATGAGAACTGAGGTATCAACAAAGACTTTTATACCAATGTTCATAGCAGCATTATTCACTGTCACAAGAACATGCAAAGAGCTATTATGTCCAACTGCAATCGAATGGATTGAGAAATTGTGGTACAATCTTTGGATGGAATACTATGCAGCACACAGGAGCAGTGATTTTGTAAGTTGTTACCTAACTTGAGAGGGACTGGAAAGCATGCTGTGTGAACTATCTTAGTCCCACAAGGACAAATGTTGCATAAAACCATTATTGTAGAATGAGTGTAAGGATCCAAGGGAGGGGTGAGGGTGGAAGCAGAGGGATGAAGATGTGTGTGTGTGTGTGTGTGTGTGTGTGTGTGTGTGTGTATTAATCATGGGGTTATATAATTTGTTGTGTGAGGGAATGAGGGAAATTGGAAGAATCTGATCTGGAAAAAAAATGTATTTGAATTTTGCAAATAAACCAGTACAAAATTTTTTTAAAATGTGCAAAGATCTGGAGTCAGATAATCAAATGGGACAAACTCACTCAGCATTTCTTAAGCAGAAGGAACGAGTCTAGAGCGATGGCTCCATGGTGGAGGGGACCTGGGGGAGGGTTTGTAAAACAATGAAAGAATCTTTTCTTTTACTTTTCCATAATTTTTGACTCATGTACTTATAACTTGTTAGTTAAATTTGGGTCTTCTAGGTTGCAAACCCCCCCCCCCATGATACATCTTCAAGGATATGAACATGTACGGCTAAACACAATTAATAACAGTGCATCTAAATTCCAAAATCAATCTCCATAATAGTCTATGTGTTTTTTACTGCCAAAGGGGCCCTTTAGAGTAGTGAGAAAAGATCTTCACCCTGAAACCCACAGCGTCCCTTTTCAGCAGGAAGTAGCTAAGAGAATACGCCATCCCCTTTTCCTTATGAATCAGGGTGAAGTCTATCCCAGGGAGGAGTGATAGGGAATGGCAAAGGACACACTGACAAAGGAGATTAATCAGAACTGACTTTGACAAGCACTGTGGCAATTGGACAATTAAAACAGACATTCGGAATGTGGGGGAAGAAGAACAAACTGGGGAGGAGGGTAGAGAGAATGGTGCAGCAATGAAGGAACGAAAACCCAAAATCCCTGTAAATGTTCATTAAAACGAATAAAATTTAATAATAAAAAAATAAAGCAATACAGACATCCCAAAGGTCTAAACCACAGGGTTAAGGAATATAAGGTAACCCTCTACTCCTTCATAAAGGCTTAAAATGAAAAAAAAGCAGAAGGAATTGAAGAATAAATGCAAGCCTTGAGTCACAATATTTAAAGATGTTAGAGGCAGAATAATTGTTATGATCCAGGAAACATCAAAAGAAGATGGAATGAGGACACAGAGTCATTGCACTAAAAAGAATTGGCTGAAATAACAGCCAATTTCAAGAATTTTATAAAACAACATATAATCAAGAGGCAGTGGTGATGAAAAAGTAAGTTCACGTGACTTTGAAGGAATTGGCAAAAAACAAGGCCCCCTAAAGGAAACGGCAAAGACCTGACGGTGACCAGGATAATTATGGGCATAGTCCAATGCTGATTAATTTTATAAAACATAATACATAAGAATGATTGTATGAAATGCAATTTTGTGCCCATTTTTCAATTGCATTGTTTATCTTTACCACATTGTGATGCTCAAGTATTTTAAAAATTCTGGATATGTCCCTTACCTGACATGTCATTACCAAATACTTTTTCCCAGTCTGTGGCTTCCCTTTTTACCCTGTTGGAAAAGTTTTTGGGTCAGTATAGGGATTTGATACTTAGAAGGTCCCATTCATCTATTTTATCTTCTCCTGGTTGTAGATGAAATGCAACTTTGTAAAAAAATGAATGAAAAATTGTGTGTAACACAATGTATACTAACTTTGTAAGCAAAACAACATAAAATAAAAATTAAAACAAACAAACTAACAAATCACAAGACTCCAGGAATTAACAGAATACCAATTGGCATATTTCAGCAAACAAATGCTGCCCTGGGCATGGTCACCTGGTTATGCCAAGAAACCTGGTAAAGAGCCTGGAAAAGATTCATATTCATTGCCATTTCAAAAAAAAGGTGATCCAACAGAGTGTAGAAATTATGAAACAATATCATAGGCAAGCAAACTCCTGCTGAAGGTTGTTAAAAATTGACTTGAATAGTACATTGACAGAGAACTACCAGAAGTACAAGCAGGGTTTAGAAGAGGCCGTGGAAATAGGTACATTACAGCCAATGTCAGATGGATCTTGGCTGAAGCCAGAAAGTAACAAAGAAATATCTGTGTTTCATTAACTTTGCAAAGGCATTTGACTGTGTGGATCACAACAAATTGTGGCTAACCTTGAGAAGAATGGAAATCCTGGAGCAATTGATTGTACTTACGTGAAGCCTATGCTTGGACCAGGAAGCAGTCAGAACTGAGCAAGAAAGTACTGTATGATTAAAAATCAGGAAAGAAATGTGTAACGATGTGTTCTTTCTCTATATCTTTTCAATCTATATGAGGAACAGATCACTTGTGGTGGCTAGACTTCATGAATTGGAGAAATTCCTTTATCAGGATAGGAGGAAGACTCATCAACAACCTGCATTGTGCAGATGACACAACTTTGTTTGCCAAAACTAAGGAGGGTCTCAGACATTTGCTGCAAAAGGTCAAGGACCACAGTCTCCAATATATATTGAAGCTCAACATCAAGAAGACAAATATTCTCACCACTGTGCCAATTGGCAGCGTTATGATAGATTGAGAAGAGACTGAGGTTGTCAGCAATTTCAGTTTGCTTGGTTCCACAATCATTATGTTTTACACTACCAGTCAGGAAAAAGAAAAGATTAAGAAAATATGCTATCAGGGACATCCTCAGAGTGCTGAAGAGCAACAATGTCTAGAGACTAAGGTGTGACTGATTTAGGCCATGGTCTTTGCAATTACTTGGTCTTGCATCACAGAGCTGGACAATTACTAAGAATGACAGAAGTAGAGTTGATGCTTTTGAGTTGTGCTACTGGAGAAGAGTATCAAACATACCATGGACTGCCAAGAGTACAAACAAGTCTATCTTGGAGAAAGTGAAACCAAATTTCTCTCTGGAGGCAGGAATTTGAAGCTCTGTCTCCAATACTTTAGGGCATGTTTGCAGGAGGGTCTAGTCGTTGTAGAAAGCCATCATGCTTGGATGGATGGGGAGAGAGCAAAGGAGAGGAAGATCCTGGATGAGATGAACTGACACAGTAACTGGGGTCATATGCTAAATATGTTGGAGACAGTGACACTGGCTCGGGATAGGGCAAGATTCAGAGCTATTGTGTATAGGGTGACTATGAATTGCAGGCAACTTGATGGCATATAACAACAATGATATATATATCTAAGATAAATTAATAGGCAATATGTAAATCATTTTCCTATAACCAAACTGAGAGATAGGCATACCTCTAAAAGCAAACTGTAGCAAGTGAGGCTCTGTGCTGAGAGCAAGCACTCTCCACTGTTTATGGGGAGATGGAACTCAGGCATCCTTGGGTTACAGGTCCCTCCATCTGGGAATCCTTGCCTCTGTGGCTGTGGGGCCATCCCAGAAGCCAAACAGGACAAGAGATTTTAGTATACAGAAATTCAAGCAAAAGGAAAAAAAAATTGTACCTCTGTGTGTGAGAGGGCTGATTTAAACCACCTGCATGCAAGCTACTTGAGCTGGGAGCCTTAATCTCTAATCTTGTGCCACTACAGAAACAAAGGAAAACATTAAGGAACAAGAGAAAAGGTGCATGAGAAACTGCTTGAATAGAGCACCTGGTATCACACCACTCAGCCACTTCATATATGAAGGAGGCTTATATAGTTGATGTCAGGGGACTACTTCAAGGCAAGATTCCTACAGGGCTGCAGTGTCTAACAGAGAGAACCTCAAGGCCTTTAGGAAAGGCAAATGCTCTCCAAAAGGACTTTCAGTGGAGTGAGTAGCTCACCGCATTTTAATCTGGCAACCAATTAGTGACATTATAATGGTAAGAACAAGCAACAACTCTTGCAGACACAATAGAAATGACCTAACACTTATCAAGAAAAACATCACTTGATGTCAAGAATTGGAAGCAAGAGTGACATCCACTTTGTAAACAACAGGCCTCTGGAAACTCTATGAACTTTGAGAAACAATAGTTATAGAAAGGCTTCAGGTCTTTTGTTCATAGAGCCGCTATGAGTCGTGCTCAACTCAATGACAATCAACAACAACAAAAATGTCAAGAAAGCAACAGGTTGCTTCAAACACTGTGAAAAAATAAATTAAGCCGTCTACAAAAAAAGTAGAGAATATCAGAGACCTCATGAATACCTCCGAGTCAAGAAGGCAGATAATATATGTTGATGTGGAAACTGTTGAACAGCTACAAATGAAAGTACAAATGATAGAAGAAATAATGGAAGCAACAACAAATAAAGAGAATATCTTTGAGGTAGAGAACAAGAAAAAGAAAATATATTGGTGAAGAGTTATTTGAACAGCTATGGAAGAAGGTGCAAATGATGAATGAAATAATGGAAACTAACAAGAAAGCAAATGCTCCAGAGACAAGGAGCCAGAAGAAATATATTGATAAGGAGAAACTTGCACAATTAAAGAAGGAAATGCAAAAAATGGAAGAATCAAAATTATAGATAAAGAGGTACAAGAACTCAAAAAATTATCACAAGATAGAGAGGGTACTGCCAACACAGTACTAGAAATAACAGAAAGGAATGAAAATGCAATCCAGAACATTAAGAATGAAATGGCAGAAGTGTCCAACATGCTGGAAGGACAGAAAAGTGAAAACAGAAGAAATGGTGCAGAGAGTCAGTGAGATGGAAGACAAGAACCTCAATGGAAACATACTAGAAGAAAAATTACAGATGAAACAAATTTTTTTTATGATCTTGAATCAATTCCATCTGCATTTTTTATTATTATTAAATTTTATTAATTTTAATGAACATTTACAGGGATTTTGGGTCTTCACTCCTTCACTGCTGCACCATTTTCTCTACCCTCCTCCCCAGTTTGTTCTTCTTCCCCCGCCATCCGAATGTCTGTTTTAATTGTCCAATTGCCACAGTGCTTGTCAAAGTCAGTTCTGATTAATCTCCTTTGTCAGTGTGTCCTTTGCCATTCCCTATCACTCCTCCCTGAGAGAGACTTCACCCTGATTCATAAGGAAAAGGGGATGGCGTATTCTCTTAGCTACTTCCTGCTGAAAGGGGACGCTGTGGGTTTCAGGGTGAAGATCTTCTCTCACTACTCTAAAGGGCCCCTTTGGCAGTAGGAAACACATAGACTATTATGGAGATTGATTTTGGAATTTAGATGCACTGTTTTAATTGTGCTTAGCCGTACATGTTCATATCCTTGAGGATGTATCATGGGGGGTTTGCAACCTAGAAGACACAAATTTAACTAACAAGTTATAAGTACATGAGTCAAAAATTATGGAAAAGTAAAAGAAAAGATTCTTTCATTGTTTTACAAACCCTCCCCCAGGTCCCCTCCACCATGGAGCCATCGCTCTAGACTCCTGTGATGACAGAAATACCTAGTCACATATCTCTTTTAAACAGTTTTCTCCCTCCTCTGTTTCAGTGCAATACACATTATTGAACCCATCTTACTCAGTCTCTCCCCAACCCCAAGGTTAGTCCCATTTTACAACAGTGGCATCATGTAATATTTGTCCTTTTGTGACTGGGATATTTCACTCAGCATAATGTTCTCCAGAGTCAACCATTTTGAATAATATTGCATGAGTTCCTTGTTTTTCAATGCAGCATAGTATTCCATTGTGTGAATATACCACAGCTTCTCTAGCCATTCGTTTGTTGATGGGCACTTAGGTTGTTTCCAAATCCTTGCTATTGTGAACAAAGCTGCAATAAACATGGGTGTGCATATATCTGCTTGGATGTCAGCTATGGTCTCTTCAGGGTATATTCCTAGTAGTGGAATTGCTGGGTCAAATGGTATCTCTATTTGCAACTTTTTGAGAAAGCGCCATACTGCTTTCCACAGGGGTTGCACCATTTTACACTCCCACCAACAGTGAATCAGGGTTCCAGTTTCTCCACAACCTCGCCAGCATTTGTTGCTTGCTGTTCTGTTAAATGAAACAAATAACTTGAATAAAATATCAGAATCATGTGGATGATATCAAAAGGAATAACATACATATGACTGGAATTCCAGAATATGAAAGGCATAGGGAAATCACTGAGAAAATTGCAGACGAGGTACTAGAAGAAAACTTCCCAGGTATTATGAAGAATGAGGAAACCCACATTCAGGAAGTTCAACAAGCACCAAATAGATTAGAACCAAAAAGGAAAACATCCAAATATAGATAAATTCTCAAAAAAAAAAAAGAGAGCTAAGGATAGAATACCAAAAGCAGCACGGGAAAATCAAAGAGTCACCTATAAAGAAAAGCAATCAGATTAAGTCCTGATTTTTCAGCAGAAACCTTGCAAGCAAGAAAACATGGCATATACAGAATGTTGCATATACAGAAAGTTGAAAGAAAACAATTGCCAACCCAGGATCCTGTACCCAGCAAAGCTCTCCATCATATCCTTTCTCTCTCTCTCTCTCTCTTAATTAAGATTTTATTATAAGTTTATAAAGAACTTGGATTTCCATTTATTTATTGTTGCATTTTCCTCCCTGCCCCCACCCCCCAGTTCACTTTTTTCTTTGGAAAAAATAGTTTTTTTCTTGTTATACAGTCCTTCCCCTACCCCCAGCCCCAGATCACTTTATTATGAAGCTCTTATTCTGGACTCTTGTCATACCAATAACACCT
Organism: Elephantulus edwardii; assembly: GCF_000299155.1. Classification (NCBI taxonomy): domain Eukaryota; kingdom Metazoa; phylum Chordata; class Mammalia; order Macroscelidea; family Macroscelididae; genus Elephantulus; species Elephantulus edwardii. The sequence goes on from NW_006400113.1 coordinate 760,017, forward strand.
AATAATATATTCCTCTTATACAGTTCTCTCCTTTGTCTGTTTCAACGCTGTGTATATTATTTATTCCATCTTTTTCTTAGTTTCTCCCCAACTCGTCATATGTCAGTCCTGTTTTATAACAGTGGCATCATGTAGTATTTCTCTTTTTGTGAATGAGATATTTCACTCAACATAATGTCTGCCAGGGTCACCTATTTTCTATAATAGTTCGTGAGTTCCTCATTTTTCAATGCACCGTAGTATTCAATTGTGTAACTCTACCACAGCTTATCTATTATTTATTTGTTGATGGACACTTGGATTGTTTCCAACTCTTTGCTATTGTGAACAAAGCAGCAATAAACATGTGTGTGCATATATCTGTTTGGGTGGCAGTTCTAGTTTCTTTAGGGTACATTCCCTGTAGTGGAATTGCTGGGTCAAATGGTATTTCTATTTCCAACTTTTTGAGATAGCATCATATTACCTTCCATAATGGTTACACCATTTTACACTCCCACCAACAGTGAATAAGGGTTCCAATTTCTCTACAACCTTGCCAGAAATCACATCCTTTGCAGAAAAAAAAAAGTACTTAAGGAATTTGTGAAACAAGATCAAACCTACAAGAACTTTTAAGGGAAGTCCTTCATACAGAGACATCAAAGGAAAGTGGATGGACCATAGTAAAAAGAAACACAGCAAAATGGCAACATTAAAATCTGGGCTGTCAATAATCACACTTAATGTGAATGGACTAAATGTACCAATCAAAAGAAAAATAGTGGTAGAATGAATTAAAAAAACCAAGCAAAGCCCATGAATATGTTGTCTACAGTAAACATATCTACTAAATGAACAGAAAGTTAGACTCAAAATCAAAGGCTGAAAAAAAAAATTAAAGTCTGGAAAAAATATACCAAGAAAATGGCATCCACAAAAAAGCAGAGTGGCAAAACTAATCTCTGATAAAATAGAATTCAGAATGAAAATCACCTTGAAAGATAAGGAAGGGCAGTATACAATGATTCAAGGCACAGAAGATCAAGACGACGTAACATTGGTCAACACCTAGGCACCAAATGACAGACTTGCTAAATACCTAAAACAACTGTTAACAGAAGTGAAGAAAGAAGTAGCACCACAATATTGGTAGGAGACTTTACCATACCACTTTCGGGAAAGGCTTATTGTTGTTGTTATGTGCTGTCGAGTTACCTGCGACTCACAGCAAGCCCTATATCCTGCTATATCCTGTGCTAATCTTATTGTCTCTGACACATTTACCCCCATTACCTCAGTCACTGAATCACTTCATCTCATTGAGGATCTTCCTCTATTGCGTTGTCCCTCGACACTCCCAAGCATGACATCCTTCTCCAAGGACTGGTCCCTCCTTGCAACATGTCCAAAGTATGTCAGATGAAGCTTCAGAATCCTTACCTCCAAGGAGCAGCCTGGTCTCACCCTCTCTAGGATGAACTTGTTTGTTTTCTTAGCAGTCCATGATATTTTCAATACTCCTCCAGCACCACAGCTCAAAGGTATCAATTCTCCTTCTATTATCTCTAGTCATTGTCCAGTTTTCTGATGCATAGCAAGTAATTGCAAGGACCATGGTCTGATTCAATTATGCCGTTATATAGCCAATAAAGCACAAATAGACATTCTTTTGCTAGTTATTATTTTCAGCAATGACATCAGCAATGATATCCCTGGTGCCACAGTCTCTTCTAAATCCTGCTTGAACTTCTGGAATTTCCCTCTCTATGTACTGATCTAGCCATTTTTGAATGGTCTTCAGCAGTATGTAGCTTGCATGTCATATTAATAATACTGTTTGATAGTTTCCACATTCATCCGGATCACCTTTCTTGAGAATGGGAACAAATATGGACCTCTTCCAGTCTGGTGACCAGACAGCGGTCCTGTAAATTTTCTTTTATAGACAGAGTGTATGAAACACAATGTAAATGAAAGATTATATAAAATACTCATTCACATACATTGTATTATATGGAATTAATTACTATAGATATATACCTATTTAATCCACAGAGTCAAGTGATAGTCGAGAGAGCACACAAAACATTACACTGAAATTAAAAAAGAAAAAGGGGGAAGCCTATCCCCCTTTAATACAATCGCATTAAGCTCTCTTTATATTAAATGTATTTAATATCTATGAGAATTTTTCAAAACCTCCCATGTGTTCACTGGCAATTATACACAACTCCCAGTGAGCCACCAATATGGGTTACATGGAAGATCAAGTATGGAAAGGGCCCAATCCTTTACTAATCATTGGAAGAGGTTTTGCGTGTATTTTCCCGCAGAACAAACTACATCCTGGTGGGTTCCTTCTTGTCATGTCCAATTCCAACCTGCCTACCGAGAAGATGGGTCAATTGAGCAAGAAGATGAGACAGAGGAAAAGGAAGTTGAAACCCCAGACACCACAGACACCTGTGACCTGGGGCATGCTGAAGGCACTCAACCAACAGGCTCATGACCGTAACCCTGGGAGTTGTACACCCAGTGGTCTTGTGTTTATAACACTGCTTATCGTTGCTTTGACCATCAATAATGCCATAGCAGGAGAGACTAATCAGGTTTTGTAAGCTCTTGCTGCTTCACCCACATTTCCTATGTGTACGTGGCTCTCCTCGCTATCCTATATTCATCTCCCAAGCCAATCTGGAAATCCATTTATGGCAATTCTAACCTTTTCTATTATCTGCCCAGTTGTCATTACTAAAGCAACTGCAGATATCTTCACAAAATAGAATGCCCAAGCAGCTGGACTGAATAATCTTTTTACCCTTACTGTCATTGGATCGTCTTCCTCCCAAGAAACACCGGAGGCCCTTCACCAGAAACTTTTCCCTCATTGAATTCATTTAAAAGAAAAAGGGAAGAGATGTTGGGGAGTGTTGGGGAGGAAGGGAGGGCTTCTAGCCAGGACAGATGACCTAGCTCAGGATAAGTGCAAGCCTCCCAATGGCCTTTAATATGGGGTAGAGAAAGCTCTCCTGTGTTTGGCTGTACCGGCTTAAGAATGCTCGCCATCTGGGAAGATGGCTGCCACATCTGTTGAGCTGGGAGTAGTCTACATGAGGCTGAGATTCTCCTATCCAATCCACCAAGTCCCATGTCTGCAGGCCCACCCTATCCTGTCTTCCTGTTTACTTGCTCGTATATAAGTGTGGTGCAGCCCCCAGGGGAGTTGAGCTGGATTGACTCTCTGAATAGCTCCTGGAGTGGTGTGTCACTGTTGTGCTTACTCTCATCAAGGTGTTGCTGTTCGTTGCTGGCAAATAGACAATGATACAGAGTGACTGGTGGATTTGAGCTGCCTACCTTTTGGCCGGGCTCTATGAGGAGAAGTGTGGCGTCAGGATTGGTGGAAGATCTATTAACAATCTGCATTATGCAGATGACACAACCCTGCTTGCTGAAACTGAGGAGGACCTCATGCACTTGCTGCAGAGGGTCAAGGACTGCAGCCTTCCGTATGGACTAAGGCTCAATGTCAAGAAGACAAAGATTCTCGCCACTGGACCAATTGACAGCATCAGGATGGATGACGAAGAGATTGAGAGTGTTCACAGCTTCAGTTTGCTCGGCTCCACAGTCAACACTCTTGGCACCAGCAGTCAGGAAATAAAAAAGCATATCGCGATGGGAAAGTCTGCTGTCAGGGACCTCTCTAAGGTACTCAGGAGCAACAGTGTCTCTCTGGAGACTAAGGTGCGCCTGATACAGGCCATGGTCTTTGCAATCGCTTGTTATGCATCAGAGAGTTGGACAATGACTAGGGAGGACAGAAGGAGAGTGGATGCTTTTGAGCTGTGGTGCTGGAGAAGGGTACTGAATGTACCCTGGACTGCCAGGAAAACAAACAGATTCATCTTGGAGAGGATTAAACCAAGCTACTCCTTGGAGGCAAGGATTCTGGGGCTTCGTCTGACATACTTTGGACATGTTGCCAGGAGGGACAGGTCCTTGGAGAGGGACATCATGCTTGGTAGGGTGGAGGGACAGTGCAGGAGGGGAAGACTCTCTATGAGGTGGATTGATTCAGTGACTGGGGTAATGGGGATGGGTGTGTCAGAGGCCATGCAATTGGCACAGGATAGAGCAGGGTTTAGGGCTGTTGTGCATAGGGTCGCTATGAGTTGCAAAAGACTCAACGGCTCATAACAACAACAACAACAACAACAACAACAACCTTTTGGTTACCAGTTGACCTAGTGGACCGAAAGCAATGCTACCAATACAAAGGTGGGTGACTCTAATCCGCAGCCCTAAGGCAGGTTTTAAATTGTTTTTGTTCAAACATCCTTCTAAGTCATATAGTCCTGGTGTGTCCACTTGTCCTGCAGAGGTAACTTGTGGTTGCTGTGAAGCAGAACACTATGACACTGATGTGTCAAATGTGATAATGGTTAGCCATAGTGGACAGTGTTTGGTGGCACTTCCTGGTTGAAACAAGCTTGGAAGCAGGAGTGGCATCCACTTTTGTAAATAGCTTGCCTCAGGAAACCCTATGAACCTGGAGAAAAGATGAAAGTCACACAAGGGTCAAAGTTGCTATGAGTCGCCTACGACTTGACGGCAGTTAACAACAACCACCACCTTTTGGTTAGCAGCCCAACTCAATGCACTAATCCACCTGGCTCCTGTGTTAACACATGTTATTATTAGGTGCCTTCAAGATGAATATGACTCACACTGACCTCATGAAGAACTGATCTGACCTTTGTCCTATCCTGTGCCAATTTTCACATTCTCTGACACCTTTAAGTCCAATGCTGCAGTCACCATGTCAATCCCTCTGGGTGCGGGTCTTCCTCTCTTTTGCCATTCCTTCACCTTTTCAAGCAAGACGTCCGTCTCAAAGTATGTGAGACAAAACTTTATCATTTTTGCCTCCAGAGAGCACTCTGGCTGCACATTCTCCAAGACATATTTGTTTGTTCTTTTTACTATCCATGGGATATTCAATATTCCTCTCCATCACCTCAGTTCAAAGGTATTAATTCTTCTTCTGTGATCCTTATTCACTGCCCAGCTCTCAGATGCATAGCAAGTGATTGAAAAGACCATGGCCTGAATCAGGCACACCTTAGTCCTCAACCTGACACAATTAGTCCTCAGTGATTTGGAGCATTGACTACAGACTTTTCCAGTGGAATATATCTCTTTATCTCCTGATTCTGGTACCAAGTGTATTGATTGTGTATCCAACTACAATGAAGTCATTGACAGTTTCAATCTTTTCTCTTCCATCTATCATGATGTTGCACATTGGTCTAGTGGTGAGAATTTTTGTTTTATTGATATTGAGATGCTATCCATATTGAAGGCTGTCTTTGATCCTCTGCAAAAAAGGCTTCAAGTCCTTCCCACTTTCAGCAAGCAAGGTTGTGTCATCTGCATATACAGGTTTTTTGTAAGTGTTCTTCTAACCCTGTCACAATCCCCTTCATAACATATAGCTTCTCAAATAATTTGATCGGCATACAGATTGAAAAGGATGGAGAAAGAATAGAATCTTAACTCACAGCCTTCCTGCTTTTAAACTATGTTGTTGTTGGAGCTGACTCATAGTTGCATGTCTGAGGGGCTGATGGATTAGAACATATACCTTCAGGACTGCGACCCCACTTCTTACCACTATGCCACTAGAACTCCCTTTCAGAACACCTGTAGTGTTTCTCTTTTTCTGTTTCCACAACAGCCTTTCCATCTGTGTTTAGGTTTTTCATGAGCACAATTAAATATTCTACACACGTAGTGGTAATAAAACCAATAATACTTTTCATGTGTATTGGTTTCTTCTGGGTTTAATTGTAAGACATAACAAAGCCCAAGACAGTTTTGTTTATAATATGAATATATATTGTGTCCCACTTAACCTAGTTGTGATAAGTTAAAGAAACTGGAATATGAAGAGCAGTGAAAGCTTTTTAATATGTGACATCTCAGAATATAAGCTTCTACAGTGCTATTAATAGGTATATTATCAACAACAGTTTTTCAAATTTTGTGCTTAGCTCTGGAGGAAAATGAGATTATAACATCTTGAATTTCTTTATTGGGTAATGAAAACTTCAGTCTAAAGTGAACACCAACTGCACAGATCTTATTACTTGAGTTCAGTCTCAAAGTTATAAAGGAAGCTAGTCATTTGATCTGTTTCAAAGTTGTTTGCTATACAAAAACCAAATGTGGAAATAAAACAATATGAATTCTAATCACCATAAATCTAGTCATTAACACTTAAGGTTTGAAGGTTTGTTTTAGAACTCATTTTAAAGTCTTACTTCTAGTAAATGATATATATTGGTGGTGGTGGTTGAGTACCTTCGAGTTGGAAGCTACCCATTGCTGACCCTCCAAGCAGGTTTTACGAGACAGTGTATTTCATAGAAGGAGATTGTCCATTCTTTTCTCGCTGAACAGCTGCTGGATTTTAACCACGTGCTTTCAGGATTGCAGCGCAGCTTCTTAACACTAGGACACCAAAGCTCCCATATATATTGGGTGTTTACTATATTCCCTTACTGGTTTATTTTTACTCTGGTAAGAAAATGATATATTGTAGTTGTAGATTTTTAGGTAACACCTACAAAGGGTAGCAAGTGCAGGCACTACTGAAAATGTAAGTGTAAAGTGTATTTGACACCCTCTCTCTGGTGACCTAGTGGTAAACTACACTGCCAACCTGAAGACAAGTTTGAATCTACCAGCTACAGGAAAACTATGTACTTTAATGCCTCTGAAACCCACTGGAGGATCAGCTATGGAGTGGTTTTGACTCAATGGTACACCTAATTTAGGAACTAACAACTTTATAAATTATTACTCTTATTGCTGTTATTGTTGTTAAGTGCCCTCAAGTTAAGTATAACTCATAGTGAGCCCCTAATAACAACAGATCTAAATCTTGTGCCAGCCTCACAATCTCTGACACAAATTTGAGCTCCACTATTACTCTAGGGTTGCTTTAAGTTGTGCTCAACTTGACAGCAATCAACAACAACCAACAACAACAACAATTACTCTAAAGGAAAGAGGCAGATATTTTCTTTTTTTATACTGGTTTATTTACAAAGTTCGTATACATTATTTTTCACCCTGTTTTCTCATTGGTCCTTTCCCATATCTTCACCTCCACCCACTGTCCTGCCCATGAAATGCCCCTCAAAAGAATTAATCCACACGTTTGTAATTACAAATAAGCACTTTATTCCAGAGTATATCCACATGTGGAGACTTTCTCCCTCCTTAGAAAGGTTTGTTGTTGTTTAATGCCATCGAGTCGTAGACGACTCATAGCGACCCTATGAACGAACAGCTTGAGCACTGTTCGTACATAGAGTTTCCAGAGGCAAGCCATTTTGGAAGTGGATGCCACTCCTGCTTCCAGGCTTGATTTAGTCGGGAAGCTCCAGCCAACACTGTCCATCATGGGTGCCCATTACCACGACTGGCACATCACTGTCACAGGCTTCAGCATCACAGCAACCACAAGTTACCTCTGTACAGCAACACACAGACCAGTGCTATACCACCTAGAAGAATGTTTGAGAGGAAGACAATTTGAACCCGGCCAAGGACCACAGATGAAAAATCACCCACCTTTGGCTTGGTATCACAGCTTCCTTCCACTAGGCCAACATAGCTCTCTCTTGGTCATAGTCATTGTTGTTGTTGTTTAATGCCGTCAAGTTGCAGATGACTCATAGTGACCCTATGAACAAACAGCCTGAGCACTGTTCGTACATAGAGTTTCCGGAGGCAAGCCATTGGAAAACCTTAGGAAGGAGGCGAGGGAAAAAGCCCCGAGTCCCCCTTCACAATTGCTTTTATGGCTTTCCTGGGTGCCACTGTCAGGGTAGGGAGATTGAGATCATGGTTGGTGGGTCAGGGGATCAGTCATGTGGGTCGGCTTTTGACTGGCTGCTACTTTGCCTGCCTTTACTCTTTTTGTGTCACATAGACACTAGTTAATTCTTTACTTTGCAAGGACAGATAAGACTTTACCCGGCATTCATGTTTGCTTTACGCTAAGAATTTTTACGGCTGCTTCTGCTTCTGGTATTTATTTGGGGTTTATAAAAAATGGGTTTATGCTGTCCCCTCACCCACCAAATTGTGCGACCCTGTGATTAACGCCCCCATCCTCAGCCTCCACTCCCTCCCTGACCCCCTTGGATCCTCATTCTTTTTCTAAAATAATGTCTTAACTGAGTTCACTAAGCATAATGCTTTTCAGTTCCTCTCAAGATAGGTAGTAATTTACAAAGAAATACTACGAAACTTAGGAGAGCTTCTGGAGAGTATTATGCTGGATAAACTCTGTCTCATAAGAACAAATATTACATAAATGATTATTGTAAAAATGAAAGGATAACTAGTAAAATGTGTATGGGGACCCAATGGGCGGAGGGAAGGGAGCAGAGGGGTGAGGGTAGGCAGAGGGAAAAAAATCACAGGGTTATACAATTTGATGGGTGGGAAAATGGAAATGAGAAATACCTGGTTGGGACCTGAAGAAAGTGGGTAAAGTTGGACATAGTTGAATGCAATTAATTTTATAAAATACAATGTATGATAATGATTATATGAAATACACTGTGAATGAAGTTAAATGTGAAATACAGTATATATGAATTGTGTATGCAAGACAATGTAAGAGGGGGAAAAAGAGGCATTTTTCAAGGAATGAGGTTCTCTACTTGCTCTGCTCTGCCACTGCTTGCTATAAACCAATAAAACTATTGTAATTCTACTATAGGGAATAAGCAGCCACGGAAAAGTGATAATAAGTATAGTGCATAAAACTCAATTGCCAGGCTCAGTCAGGACGCCAAAGCACGCTGAGAAACCAGTGACCGGATTTGGTCAGGATGCGAGCAGCTTTAGGCCTGAAGGCGGAGCACCTGCTGGGGGTGGGGAGAAGGGCGGGACCAGGATCTCCAGAGCCACTGGCAACAGGGGAGGCGGGGCGCGTCTCAGGGACAGGCCCGGGGCTCAAGGGCGGGTCTTAAGGGCCCGGGGCTCAAGGGCGGGGCCCGGGGCGGGGGCAGGACCTAGGGCTCAGGGGCGGAGCTGGGGAGGCTTCGGAGCCGCCTGGCTCGCTCTCAGATCCTCGCGAGCTTAAGGCGTCTACGCAGGCGCAGTCAGCGCAGTGAGTGAGTCTGTGAGCGCTCGGGAGCCGCGTAGCTAGATTGTTCTAACTATGAGAGCAGGCTTTGAGAAGCCGGTGGAGAGGCGCCTCAGCGTTGGCCTGTCTGAGTTGGAGCTGCTAAAGCTGCGGGCTGCGGAGCTCATTGACGAGGCGGCGGAGCGCCTGGGGGCTTTGAGCTGCGCCATCTGGAGCGAGCCTGAGCTGGCCTACGAGGAGCATCACGCTCACCAGGTGCTGACGAGTTTCTTGGAGCAGAAGTCGCCGGCCGCCTCCTGGTCTGTGCAGCCGCACTACCAGCTGCCCACTGCTTTCCGGGCCGAATGGGATCCGCCGGGGCTCCAGGCGGCGCCTGGCGCTTCGAGACACCTCCTGCACCTGGGCTTTCTCTGCGAGTACGACGCACTGCCCGGCATCGGGCACGCCTGCGGCCACAACCTTATCGCCGAGGTTGGCGTAGCTGCCGCGCTGGGCATGAAGGGGGCTCTGGAGAGTCTCCCGGGGCCGCCTCCGCCCGTGAAGGTGAGGTGGGGCCCGGGCGCATCCCTCTCCTCTGATTACTTAGGCCGCGAGCGTCGGTGGTCCTCCCACTGCGGTCAGATTCTCTGCAGTGACCTGGGCAGGCCGGGCACCTATTCATCCCTTGCCCTGCGTCCCCTTCCTCCTAGAGGAGGCAAGGGCAGGAGACCACTTTAAGTTTTGCAGCCTCACCTTTGCCCTAAGCTTGACACATTCTGCAGGTTATTTTTTGTTTCTTCTGAAGCTGTAAACAATCCCTTGTCTTTTTCCCTTAGGAAAGAATTTATAACCTTGGCTGGTTTTCTTTACAGGTTATTTTTGGTAACTGGGTGGCTACTATAATTTGTTGACAGTGTTTTGCAGTCTCTGGAAAAAGTGATTTTTGTACGAAAATCAGCAACCCCTCTGTAGACAGCTACTCCAGATCCTTTGTGGCAGTCGTAGGAGGAATTGTGGTTAGAAATTTTCAGGTATTTAGGGCCATCAAACCTCTAAAAATACAAATAATGGGGACATGAGCTTAGATGATTTTATCTCTAAGACTTCTTGTTTAATGACTTTAAGAATTCTTTAAACGGGAAAATGTTTGTGTTTGTCGTAAGACAAGCTTAATCTTTTGTGTTACTGTTTTCCCAATGATACATTGTTCATTCTGTGAGCCAAGATTCAATCACCTCATTTCAGGTTAAGGGAAAGGAAAAAAAGTTTTATTTTAATGTTCTTTAGATAATTTTTTTTTCTCATTTCACATTAGGCTTTTAGTAGAACCATTCTGAGTGCAGTCACTTTCCCAAAAGAATAAAACATTTAATTAAGTCAAGGAGTTACAGCATAAAGAAGAATGAGTTTTAAAAAAAGGCAACAGATGGGAGATAATGTTTCTTAATATCAGTAACCTTTCTCTTTTATCCCAACAGTTCCATCTTTTGTGGCTTTCCCGCTTGAGTTGACTCCTCTTTTCTGCCTCTGGGGCTTCATTTTTGCATCTAGTTAGGTTTTTGGTTTTGGGTGGGAGCAGCCTCTGCAATTGCAGGAAATACTGGAGAGATTTAGCTATAATCGGGTTTGTGGAAAGTTCTGAGAAATCAGCCAGAGACAGCTTGTTTTACAAGTCAAAAGTTAAGAGTGAAGTACAACCCACAAGTGAAAAAGACTGTTTAATCACCATTGGATTATGCTTACCATTGCCCTGAATCATCTGGTCCCCACTGGATCCTTTTCATTTCCTTCACCTGCTCCCCCCACCAACCAAATTATGCAGCCTTGCAACTGCATCCCTGCAATTTTCATCCCTGCCCATCCTCACCCTTCTGCTCCCAACCCTCATGTCCATGTATCCCCAACATGGTTTTCCCAATAAAATAAAAAAAAAAAGAAAAGAAAAAAGAGTGAAGTGCAGATTAATTTTAAGAGTCCAATGCTTTATAATGTCTTAAAAGGATTTTGGAAAATGTGCAAATATCTCATTTTGTAAGTTAATTATTTTTAGTAGGGTTATCTGTTCAGTAATGTTATCTGTTCCTGCAATGATTTATTTCACTTTGTCTGCCAAGACCTTTTCCAGCTTTTTGATCCTGAGAGTATAATTTGTTGTAATTTTTTTTAAAAATTGTTTGAAGAAGTTAAGCTTAACTATTGAAGTAAAATGTTTATTTTGTAAAGTTTTCTTTTGTTTGATTAGGTGTTTGGTGACCAAAATATCTGCCTGGTTGTGGTATTAAGATTTATTTAATGTTCTTCTTAGAGGTTTAATGTGTTAAAGCCTTTTAATAAGGTTTAATATAGTAGCTCAGTAAGGAAGGAATCAGAGTTTATGCCTGAAGGTCATGAGTTCTAATTCCAGCTCTAACTGAAGACTTACTCTGTGACCTCCTCTCTGTGTCTCACAACCAATACCAAAACCCAAATCAGTTGCTCTACAGTTAATTTTCTAAACCATCCTCCCTAAAATGATCCAGACTGCTTACCTAACTCACAGGGTTGTTGTGAGGATAACTAATAGGTAACTGTAAATTCCTTACTGGTACAAGATTTAGTAATTATAGACACGCATTGAAAGACTTGATCAGGAAATAAGTTTTAAGGCATTTTGAGGAAATAAGAATGTTATATTGAACTTTTTTTCATCTTTGCCTTTTAAAAATGTACTGTTGTTCATTCTAGCTCATAGTCACTCTACTGCTATTAGTTATGTAAAATTGAGTTAAAAATTATGAAATATTTTCTGTAGTGCTCTAATACATATTTTATACCAGTTTGTAGCTAGTGTAAATTAAAATTTATGGCTAATTAACCTAAATATCAGAAAACAAAACTTTTCTCCTTATCCTAAAGACATTAATGTAGATTGAATACATATGGAGATGAATCTTTTAGACATTTTTCTTCCTACAATTTATTTTTTACTATTTTGCTCTGATATGTTTATTCCCTTTTTAGGTAATTGTTCTGGGAACCCCTGCAGAAGAAGATGGTGGTGGTAAAATTGATTTAATTAAAGCAGGAGCTTTAAAAAATCTTGATGATGTTTTTATGGCTCATCCATCCCAAGAGAACGCTGCTTATCTACCTGATGTGGCTGAACATGAGTAAGTACTTAAGTCCTAAGGGACAGTCAGACCATATATTATTTGTTATTTATATGTATTATTTGTATTATAGACCATTTCTCCAAAGTACTGAAGAACAGCAATGTCTGTCTGGAGACTAAGGTACACCTGATACAGGCCATGGTCTTTGCAATTACTTGCTATGCATCAGAAAGTTGGACAATGACAAGGGATGATGATAGAAGGTGAATTGATGCCCTTGAGCTATGGTGCTGGAGTATTGAATATACCATGGGCTAATAGGGGAATAAACAAATTTGTCCTGGAGGGGATGAAGCCAGGCTGCTCCTTGGAGGCCAGGATACTTTGGACATGTTGCAAGGTGGGATCAGTCCTTGGAGACGGACATTATGCTTGGGAGGTTGGAGGGACAGTGCAAGAGAGGAAGACCTTTGATGAGGTGGATTGATTTGACTGGGGTAATGGGGATAGGTGTATCAGAGACAATAAGATTGGCACGGGATTGAGCAGGGTTTAGGGCTCTTGTACGTAGAGTCGCTATTAGTCACAGGTGACTTGACGACACATAACAACAACAACATAAATCACATGCTCTAATGGAAGATGTAGTAGATGGTGGCCTAGTGGTAAGGAGCTGTGTTGCTAACTCAAAGGCATGCAGTGGTAATCCAGCAGCTGCTCCACAGGAGAAAGATGGACAGTACTGCTTCTGAAAACTTGCTTGAGGGTCAGCTAGGGGTCATTTCTACTTGATAATACATAACAACAACAGAAGATGGAAATGCCATATTTGCACATTTAACAATTAAAATGTTAATGATAGAACAAGAACATTATTGTCCTTTGAATGCCTTTTGTTAAGCCTCTCTTGATTGTAATTTATTGTGGCTTTTGTAATTCAAATATTAAGATAGTGCCTTTGTTGTACAGTAGCCTTATACCTTGTTCTATCCTTTGGCAATTGTACTGTCTCCGACACATGTACCCTCATTACCCAAGTCAGTGAATCAGTCCATCTCATTGAGAGTTTTCCTCTCTTGTGCTGTTCCTCCACTCTCCCAAGCATGATGCCCCTCTCCAAGGACTGGTCCCTCCTTGCAACATGTCCAAAGTATGTCAGACAAAGCTTTGGAATCCTTCCCTCCAACGAGTGGCCTGATTTAACCCTCTCCAGGCCGAACCTGTTTGTTTTCCTCGCTGCCCAAGGTATATTCAGACCTCTTCTCCAGCACCACAGCACAAAGGCGTCAAATCTCCTTCTATCATGCCTAGTCAGTATCCACCTTTCTGATGCATAGCAAGTAATTGCAAAGACCATGGTTTGAATCAGGTGCACCTTAGTCTTCAGACTGACATCATTCCTTTTCAGTACTTTGGAGAGGTCTCTGACAGTAGACTTTCCCAATACAATTTAATCTTTTAATTTAATGGTTACTGATACCAACAGTATTGATTGTAGAGCCAAGCAAACTAAAGCTGTTAACAGTCTCAGTCTCTTCATCGTCTGTCATGATGCTGCCAATTGGCCCAGTGGTTAAGAATCTTAGTTTTCTTGATGTTGCGCTTCAATCCATATTGAAGACTGCAGTCCTTGACCTTCTGCTGCAAGCACTTCAGGTTCTCAGTTTCAGCAAGCTGGTTGGTGTCATCTGCATAAAGCAGATTGTTGATGAGTCTTCCTCCAATCCTAATGCCACGTTTCTCCTCATAGAACCCAGCCTCCCGGATAATCTCTTCTGCAAATAGATTGAAAAGGTATTTGGGGGACAGGACACATCCCTGGTGTACGCCCTTCTCAATCTTGAACCATGCAGTGTTTCCTTACTCTTCTTCTGATGACTGCCTCCTGGTCTAAGTGCAGATTTTGTATAGGCACAATCAAATGTTCTGGAATTCCCATTCTTCTCAGAGTTAGCTACAGTTTGTTGTGATCCACATAGTCAAATGCCTTTGTGTAATCAATGAAATACAGATACACATTCCTCTGGTACTCTCTGCTTTCAGCCAAGATCCATCTAACATTAACTATTACATCCGTAAATCCTACAGCCTCTTCTAAGCTGGAGATAGAATGAGAGAGTTTTGTACACTCAACGATTTAGTCAGTGTAAATACTTTTTGTAAGAAACAAAAATGCAGGCTATACACATGGATTTCACCTGATGGTTACAGCTGTGGAAAGAATAGCTGGAGAAGCTCAATATCAGCTGTGAAAACTAGACCAGGTACTGATTGTGGAACAGACCACCAACTACTCATATGCAAGTTCAAGCCAAAGCTAAGGAAAATGAAATCCATGGAAACCAAAATTTGACCTTGAATCTATCCCACCTGAATTTTCTAACCATCTCAGGAATAGGATTGAAGCCTTGAACACTAATGATCAAAGACCAGATGAGCTGTGAGAGGATATCAAGAATATCATCCAGGAAGAATGCAGGGGGTCAGTACAAAGACAGGAGGAAGGAAAAAACCAAGGTAGATGTCAGAAAGGACTGAATATTGCACTAGAGTTCTGAGAAGCCAAAGCAAAGGGAAGAAATTAAGGAGCTGAAGAGAAGATTTCAAAGGGCAGCACAGAAAGACAATAAAATATGAAAAGAGGTGAAGTCAGAAAGTCAAAGGGGCCAAACTCGCTCATCATTTCTCTCTCTCTCTCTTTTTTTTTTTTGGTGAGAAAAATTTGTATTTAGAATTAGCCAGCTGAACTCAGTTTAGATAATCCCAATTTTGTTGGCAACATCCAAAGCACCATAGTCAGGAACAAGTCGAACACAGGCTGCCTTCTCTTCATCAGACCTAATTAACGTGGACCTTAGCCACATCAGTGTCATAGAGCTTCTTTATAGCTTGTTTAATTTGGTGCTTGTTGGCCTTGACATCCACAATTAACCACAAGTGTTTTGTTATCTTCTATCTTCTTCACGGCTGACTCAGTGGTCAGGGGAAACTTGATGATGGCATAGTGGCCAAGCTTGTTTCTCCTGGGGATGCTCTTTGGGTGATATTTGGCTGCCTTCATAATCGTGACATCTTAGGCTGCCAGAAGGTGGGTAGCACTGGATCTTTTTTTGTGGCTGTAGATTCCCTTGAAGACTGCCTTCTTGGCCTTTAATGCCTTTGCTCTGCCTTCAGTTTTGGGAAGGGCAGGGGCTTCCTTCTTTGCTTTTGGCACCATCTTCGTAGAAAGCGCTAATCATTCTTAAGCCGAAGGAACTGGAGAACAAAATTAAGCTTTGAGTTGCTATACTTAAGGATGCTTTAGGCAGAATATTAAATGATCCAGGAAGCATAAAAGAAGATAGAAAAAATATACAGGGTTATTGTACCAAAAGGAATTGATTGACGCAGAAGGAATGTATGAGCAAGATGGAGCCTAAAAAGCATTAAAATGTCAGACAAAATGTTGTGTTGGTATTTGTGCCCAATTTTAAGCAGAATAATTTGGTTTCTAAAAGAATTATCTTTTAACATGCAGTTACTTTTGCAGCTGAGTAGATTTACAAGAGAGCACTATAAAAGTCAAGAAGCAAACACACTTATCCATGCTATTTCTTTGCAAAGAGGATAAATTATGTTTCTAAGAGAATATAAGGAGCTCTGGTGGTAAGAAGCTGTGCAGTAATCCCTAGGGCCCTCAGTTCAAATCCACCAGATGCTGCGTGAGAGGAGGATGGACACTCCTTCCATGTGATTTATTGCCTGTGAAAATCTGCTGGGGGGTCAGCTGTGAGTCTGTTCTGATTACATCCCCCTAAACATGAGAAAATACAGAAACTTAGGGCTGTGAGTGTAATAACTTGTCAGCAGTGCCTTTTCTTACTTTCCTGGTTCTGAAACTTCTTATTTCTCTGTATTGAAAATCTTGCTTTCTTAGATACCTGTTAGTCTGCATACCTCAACTTAAATGGTTTTTACAACAGAAATTTAAATCATGCTAGTTACAGTCCAGTCAAAAGAAGTCATCTGTCAGAGGCTTCAGGAGTACATGTTTAACCTCTTTAGTAGCTAATGAGTGATAGCAGAACTGTCTGTCACAGCTAACTAAAAAAACTAACTAAACAGCAACTCAACCTTCACAGGATAATTTTATCTTCTTTAGTATCTTTGTTCTTATCACTGAGAACTGGTTCTGTGACAATAGTATCTTTCAACTTTAACTTTGTTGTTGTTTGTTATGTGTCATCAATTCCCTTGCGACTCATAGTGACCCTATGTACAACAGCCCTAAACGCTGCTGTGTTCTGTGCTAATCTCACTGTCTCCAAAACCCCCACCCCAATTACCCCAGTCACTGACTCAGTCCACCTCATAGAGTGTCTTTCCCGTCCTTTGCTGTCCCTCCACCCTCCCAAGGATGATGTCCCTCTCCAAGGACTGGTCTCTCCTTGCAACATGTCCAAAGTATGTCATATGAAGCCTCAGAATCCTTGCCTCCAAGGAGCAGCCTGGTCTAACCCTCTCCAGGATGAACCTATTTGTTTTCTTAGCACTCCATGGTACATTAAATACTCCTCCAGCACCACAGCTCAAAGGCATCAGTTCTCCTTCTATCCTCCTTAGTCATTGTCCAACTCTCTGACGCTTAACAACTGATTGCAAAGACCATAGCCTGTATCAGGTGCACCTTAGTCTCCAGAGTGACACCATTGCTCTTCAGCATTTTGGAGAGGTCCCTCACAGCAGACTTACCCATCGCAATATGTTTTTTAATTTCCTGGCTGCTGGTGCCAAGAGTGTTGACTATGGAACCAAGCAAACTAAAGCTGTGAACAATCTCAATCTCTTCACCATCTATCCTGATGCTGCCAATTGGTCCTGTGGTGAAAATCTTTGTCTTCTTGACATTGAGCCTCAATCCATATTGAAGGCTGCAATCCTTGACCCTCTGCAGCAAGAGGCTCAGGTCCTCTTCAGTTTCAGCAAGCAGGGTTGTCTCACCTGCATAACGCAGATTGTTGATGAATCTTCCATCAATCCTGATGCCACACTTCTCCACATAGAGCCCAGCCTCTCAAATAATCTGTACTGCATACAGGTTGAAATGGTATGGAGATAGGACACATCTCTGGCATACATCCTTCCCAATTTGGAGCCATGCAGCATTCCCTTGCTCTGTTCTGACGACTGCCTCTTGGTCCAAGAATAGGTTTCGCATTAGCACGATCAAGTGTTCTGGGATTCCCATTCTTCTAAAGAGTCAGCCACAGTTTGCTATGATCCACACAGTCAAATGCCTTTGCATAATCAATGAAACACAGACATTCCTCTGGTATTCCCTGCTTTCAGCTAAGATCCATCCATCATTAGCTACAATATCCCTAGTACCACGACCCCTTCTAAACAATAGTAAAAAGACAATAGTAAGACTCTTTTAACTTTAGAAATGGCAAAAGTTATACAAGTACAAGAGATGTTGTTGTTAGGTGTCATTGATTTGAGTATGACCCATAGTGACTCTGAACAACAGAACCATTGAATAAGAAACCTAGACTAATGCAAACAGGTAAGACTCAGCTGCTGACCCAGCTCAAGTTGGCAGTTCTGGTCTACCCAAGGACACCTTGGAAGAACAGCCAGATCTACATTCCGAAAATCATACATTGAAAACCCTATTGAGTAAGTTCTAGACTGGTGCTGTGTGGTCATCATGAGTGGAAAGTGACTCAGTGGCAGCTGGGTTTAGGGAGCACTGGTTTCCTAGTGGTAAAGAGCTGTGCTGCCAATCCCAAGTCATGTGGTTCAGATCTACCTGCTGTTCCACAGGAGAAAGGTAGATAATGTCCTATATGATTTACTGCCTCTGAAAACCCACTGGAGTTTCAGCTGAGTCAGTTCTGAGTCATTGTTCTTAACAACAATGTAGGTACAAATAGTACTGCTTTTTTGTTTGAATTTAATTGATTTGTCTCCAGATTTTATTCAGGTGGTCTTTGAGCAAAGTTCTCTGTCTACCTTTTGTTTTTTGAGGTGTTTTTTTTTTTTACATTCATATGTTAATGAAAGTTTATAGAGAACTTGGATTTCCAGTTATTCATTGTTGCACATTTTCCTCCAGTCCACTTTACAGCTCTACTTCTGGACTGTTGTCATGCAAATAATACCTAATCATATATTTCTTTTATGCAACCAAGCCCTAAGGTTGCTATGAGTTGTCTGTGACTCAATGGCACCTAACAATAATAACAGCAACAATGTAGAGCTACACTGGCCTAGTGGATAGAAGGTTAAGTGATCAAGGTGGGTGATTTTAATCTGTGGCCCTCTGTCCTGGTTTAAATTGTTTTTTGTCAGACATTTTAAGTGGTACAGCGCTGGTCCGTTTATTGCTGTACAGAGGTAACTCGTGATTGCTGTGATACTAAACACTGCAACACTGATGTGCCAGATGATAATGGTTACTCATGGTGGACAATGTTTGGTGGAGCTTCCCGATTAAACCAAGCTTGTAAACAGGAGTGGCATCCACTTCTGAAATGGCTTGCCTCCAGAAACTCTTATGAACAGTGCTCAGGTCTTTGGTTCATAGAGTCACCATGAGTTGTCTACTTGATGGCACCTGATAACAACAACAACATATTCCTTTCAAGCAGTTCTATTCCTCATCTATTTTAATGCCATGTGCGTTATTATCCCCTCTTTTCTTAGTTGTCCCCAATCCCCATGTCAGTCCCATTTTATAACAGTGGCATTATGCAGTATTTATTCTTTTGTTATTGAGATATTTCACTCAGCATAATGTCCTCTAGGGTCACCCATTTTATATAAATTTTATTAAGTTCCTTGTTTTTCAATGCAGTATAGTATTCCATTGTGTGACTATACCAGA
This sequence comes from Elephantulus edwardii, assembly GCF_000299155.1. Classification (NCBI taxonomy): domain Eukaryota; kingdom Metazoa; phylum Chordata; class Mammalia; order Macroscelidea; family Macroscelididae; genus Elephantulus; species Elephantulus edwardii. The sequence continues at coordinate 779,110 of NW_006400113.1, forward strand.
GCTTCTGTATCCCTTTGTTTGTTGATGGGCACTTGGGGTGCTTCCATATCTTTGTTATTGTGAAAAATGCATCAATAAACATAGGTGTGCATATATCTGTTTGAGTGAAAGTTCTGATTTCTATAGGGTATAGTCCCAGTAGTGGAATTGCTGAGTCAAATGGTATTTCTATTTCCAACTTTTGAGAAAGCTCCATACTGTCTTCCAGAGTGGTTGCACCAATTTACACTCCCACCAACAGTGAATAAGGGGTCCAGTTTCTTTTTTTTTTTTTTTTAAATGTCTTTTTTTAATTGAAAAGCTAACAAACTGCCTAGGTTACATTTCTCCCTGAAAACACACACAAATCGGGTTGTCACTAAGTCTTTAGCCAAAATCCTAAGAAGACTGATATCACAAGTGCTAGGATTAAATTAAAGGAGACCTGCGACATATAGACTAACCCTTACTGGTAATATTCCTTGATTCTTTGGAGCTAGAAGACAATCCCAATAAAGCCAACTAGAATCGTGATCTCAAGTAGCCCTTTTACAGCTTCTAACTCATGAATAAAGGTAACACCTTGCTAATTCTCTTTCAGAAACTTTTGTTGTTTTATTTACAATGCCAACTTCTCAAAGATTGCTAACTAAACTAGACAGAAATTGCTTTACAAAAAAGAGGGGAAATCCAAAATGCCACTTTCTATGGAGAACTCACAGTTTGGTTTTATTTTCAAAGCAAAGAAGGAACAAGTTTGATCACACTAGAACAAACTCAACTATAGGTTTTGAAATCTGTACTCAAACTACACATGCAATAAGGACAATATTCTGCTAATACAATTGATTTGCTGCTGCATTTGTCTATTGTTTATCTAATACTAACAATTATAAACAGAGCAGTGCAACTAGTATTTGGAATAATCCTTACAGTGTTACAGTGTCAGGCACAACATTTCACTTCTCTTCACACCACTGGTTCTCTTTGCGTACCTGGGCTTCTTCCTCTTCGGTGAAGTCATTTTTAATATTGAAAGTTGCGAATCTCCTCAGGAGTTTTCCCCTTGATCATATTGGCAATAGTCTTGCATGTAACATCAAGCAAACCTTTGATGTCTAAGTAGTTTGCAGCCAGAATAAGTTCAAAAAGTGTTCCCTGGTCAACTTTCAAGAATTCTTGGTCCCAAACGGGGATGTCATCTGTTCTCTTTTCTTTGTTCTCATCATCCTCAGGAGGAGGTGAGTCATCTTTGTGGTGAGTGCACCACTGAATGACCTTTTTTAATATTGCTGCATTAACATTTGGAAGAGGAACTGGGTCATCATCTCCTTCATCATCCATTCCCAAATCTTCCAACATGGTCTTGATAGTCACAGATTGTTTGGCAATTTCCACATCAACTTCAAATATCTCTCCGTCAGAACTCTGCAACTTAATTGAAGGCATGGTGTTCGCCTAAAGAAGACCGCAGACAAGGGGCTGGTGAGAGCTGGGCAGCCAAGAGGAGAGGATAGTAGGGGAAAGCGGAGAACAAGGCCAGTACCGCAGTGCGCAGCGTCAGCCTTTATAGCGGCGGGAGAAGGTTGGGGTCCAGTTTCTTTACTACCTCGCCAGCACTTGTTGTTTGCAGCTTTGTTGAATTTTGCTATTCTGACTGGGGTGAAATGATATCTCATATTTGTTTTGATTTGCATCTCTCTTAGAGCTAGGGATTTTGAACATTTCTTCATGTGTTTGTTCACCATCTGAATGTATTTGGTGAAGTTTCTGTTTATATCCTGTGCCCATTTTGCATTTGGTTTATTTACCTTTATCTTTTTTGTGGTGCCCGAGTATTCTATAAATTCTAGATGTAAGTCCCTTATCAGACATGTCATTACCAAATATTTTTTCCTATGTGGTTTTCCTTTACCCTATTGAAGAAGTTTTTTGATCTGCATTGTGTTTGTTGTTAAGTGCCATCATAGTTACCCTCTGAAAGAAAGACCTGAGTACTTCTATAACTTTGATCATTTCTCTAAGTTCATAGAGTTTCAGGAGGCAAGCTATTTCAGAAGTGGATGCCACTTCTGCTTCTAAGCCTGTTTTAATCTTGGAGCACCACCAAACACTGTACACCATAGGTAACCATTATTGCATTTGACATATCAGTGTCACAGTGTTTAGCATTACAGCAACTGGGAATTACCTCTGAAAAGCAAATTGACATACCAGTGCTATACCACTTAGAAGAATGTTTGACAAAAAACAATTAAAACCAGGCCTGAGAGCCGTAGATTAAAATCACCCACCTTTGGCTTGGTAGCATAACTTTCTATCCACTAGACCAACAGTTCTCTCTCTGACCCACAGCAATTCTATGAATAACAGATCTAACCCTTACCCATCCCCTGCACCATCCCCACCAATCCATTGTGTTGAAGAGCTTATTTTCTTCTTTGACCTTCCACTTCTCTCAGCATAATATCATTTTTCAAGGATTGGAACCTTAAATGTTATTTGTTGTTTAGTGCCATCAAGTTGTAGATGACCCGTAGTGACCCTATGAACGAAAAACCTGAACACTTATATGACTTTCCTCATTTCTCTAAGTTTATAGTTTCTGGAGGCAAGCTATTTCAGAAGTGGATGCCACTCTGCTTCCAAGCCTGTTTTAATCTGGAAGCTCCACCAAACACTGTCTGCCATAGGTAACCATTATTGCATTTGTCACATCAGTATCACAGTGTTCAGCATCACAGAAATCATAAGTTGCCTCTTTGATGTGCATATATCTGTTTGAGTGAACCTTCTTAGAAGGTTCCATTTATCTACTTTATCCTTTCCTGGTTGTAGGTTTTTCTTGATGGTTGGAAGTCTGTTTTATGTTGTGGATTAGGACATCTAGAGAGAGTTCTTCCAAGCTTTTCTGTGATGACATTTCTAGTCCTTGGTTTTAGTCCTAGGTCCTTGATCCACTTTGAGTTGGTTTTTGTGTATGGTGTGACGCATGGGTCTTGTTTGAGTATTCTGCAGATTTCCAATTCTGCCAATACCATTTGTTAAAAAGGCTGTTGTTTCCCCACTTAACTGACTTCATCTCCTTGTCAAATATCAGTTGACCATAGATACATTGGCTGATTTCTGGATTTTCAATTCTATTCCATTAATCTGTGTGTCTTGTCTGTCATTGTACCAGTCCCATGCTGTCTTGACTTCCACGGCAGAATAGTAGTTGTTTAAATCAGGGAGTAAGGTACTTTCTACCTTGTTTCTCTTTTTAAGGAGTGGTTTGCTTATTTGAGGTCTCTTTCCATTCCAGATGAAATTCAAAATTGCCTTTTCCATCTAATTGTAGAATGGTATTGGGATTTGTATTGGGATTGCATTGAACTTTGTAGATTGCCTTGGATAGAATTGTCATTTTCACAAGATTGAGTCTTCTATCCATGAGCAAGGTATATTCTTCCATTTCTCCAGGTTTCTTTTTGTTTCTTGTAGTAATGTAATTTTCTTTGAGTAGGTCCTTTGTGTTTTTGGTTAGATTTACTCTCAAGTATTTAATCTTGTGATTAGCTATTGTGATAGATAATGCATAGCTCCAGTTCTGTTTTCTCTTTATCAATATAGAAAAAAAAATTCAGTTGATTTTTGTGTGTTGATCTTGTAGCCTGCCATTTTGCTGATTTGGTCAACTATGTCCTGCAGTTTTCTCACTGAGCCTTTAAGGTTTTCTAAAGTATACTATCATATCATCTGCATATAGAGATAATTTTACTCCCTTTTTGACAATTTGGATACCTCTTATTTCCTTGTCTTATTGTTATCACTAAGACTTCCAGTACAGTATTGAATAGGAGAGATGACAGTGGGCATCCTTGCCTAGTTCCTGTTCTCAAAGGGAATGCCTTTTTTTTTTTTTTAATTTATATTATTTTTTGTGTGTGTGTACCGTCAAATCAGATCTGACTGGTACAGGAGGAGATTGTCCCTCCTTCTCCGGCAGAGCATCTGGTGGATTTAACTGTGTATCTCTGGGATTGCAGTGCAGCTTCTTGCCACCAGGCCACCAGAGCTCTCCAAACAGAATGCCTTTAATCTCCCTCCATTGAGAAAAATGTGGGCTGTTCAGTTTCTGTATATACTTTTTACTATGTTGAGGAAATTACCCTCTATTCCTATTTTGTTGAGTGTTTTAATCAAGAAAGGATATTGGATTTTGTCAAAGGCCTTTTCTGCATCAATTGATAGGATCATGTTCTTTTTCTTCCTTTGTTAATGTGATGAATTACACTGATTATTTTTCTTATGTTGAACCATCCTTGCATTCCTGTTATGAATCCCACTTGGTCATGGTGGATTACTTTTTTGATGTATCGTTGAATTCTGTTGGCCAAGATTTTATTCAGGATTTTTGCATCTGTGTTCATGAGAGATAATTGGCTTATAGTTTTCTCTTTTGTTGTTGTCTTTACCTGACTTTGGTATCAAGGATATGTTTGCTTCGTAGAACTGAGTTTGGGAGAAATCCATCTTTTTCTGGTTTCTGAAATAATTGATGTAGAATTGATGACAGTTCTCTGGATGTTTGATTAAAATTCACTTGGAAAGCCATCTGGTCCAGGGCTTTTTTTGTTGGAAGTTGTTTCATTACCTTTTCAATTTCTTCTTTTGTTTTGGATCTGTTCAGGTTTTGATTTCAGTTTGTATCAGTTTAGGTAGGTTATAAGTTTCTAAGTGTTTTTCCATTTCCTCTAGGTTTTCATATTTGAGTATAGTTTTTCCTAATAATTTTAACCTTTCTATTTTAGTTGGTTTTGTTGTGATATTGCCCCTTTCATCTCTTTCTCAGATTTTTTGTCTTTTTCTTTTATTTCCTTTGTTAGTTTTGCTAGTTATTTGTTGATTTTATTGACCTTTTCCAAGAACCAACTCCCTAGTTTTATTGATGTTTTAAACTCTTTTTCTGTATTCTATTTCATTTATTTCTGCCCTAATTTTTATAAATTCAGTTTTTTCCAAGATTTTTTAATTTTTTTTTTTTTTTTTTTACTCTATTTGTTTGAGTTGTTGGGTCATAGAGTCAATGGTCATGGTCATTTTTTCCTGCATGTTGATGTGTTTGGTTATTGCTATAAATTGACCTCTGATTACTGCTTTGATTGTTTCCCAGAGATTTTGTCAAGTTGTGTTTTCAGTATCATTTGTTTCAAGAAACTTTTTTATTTCATCTAATACCTACTCATGTTCAAGCAAGGTGTTGTTCAACTACCCAATGTATGTTTTTTTCCTTCTTTATCGTCTTGTTATTAGTTTCTAATTTTATAACATTATGGTCTGAGAAGATGCTTTGATTTATTTCTATGATTTTGTGTTTACTGATGCTTGTCTTGCGACCTAAAATGTGATCTCTTCTGGAGAATATTCCACACACTTTGGAGAAGAAGATATACTGCACTTGTTTGGGTTCATTAGCCTATATATATATATCTATGAAATCGAGTTGGTTTATTGTGTGGTTTAATTCTTTAGCATCTTTGTTGAGTTTCTTCCTGGTAGTTCTTCTTTTCCTGAGAGTGGCATATTGAAGTTTGCTATTACTATAAGGGGTGTTGTCTCTTTCCTTTTTTCAGTTTTGTTAATGCTTGTTTTGTATACTTTGTAGCTCTATCATTTGATGCATAGATATTTCTTATTGTTATGTCCTCTTGTTCTGTTGACCTTTTAAGCATTTTATAGTGACCTTCCTTGTCCTTTGTGATGGTTTTTGCATTGAAATCTACTTTCTCTGTGCTTAATACTTCTACTCCTGCTTTTTTCTGGTTGCCATTTGCTTGGTATATTTTTTCCCACTGTTTTATTTTTACTCTTTCTCTAGCTTCACTTTTCAGGTGTGTCTCTTGTAGACAGCATATTGGTGGATTCTATTTTTTATCCAATCTGCTATTCTTTTTCTCTTCAGTGGTGCATTTTAACCATTCACATTCAGTGTGATTATTGAGAGGGAAGGCTTTATTGCTATCATTTTATTGAGTTATTTTTGGTGGTGTTGCTGGTTACTTAAGCCTATTCTCCTTTCCTTGGCACCTCTGAAAGAAGGACATCTCTCAGTGTTTCCTGCAGTGCTGGTCTTGTTTTTACAAACTCCCATAGGTTCTGCTTTTTTGAGAATGTTTTGGTCTCTCCTTCATATTTGATAGACAGTTTTGGTAGGTATAGTATTCTTGGTTGACAGTTTTGTTCTTTGGATGTTTGAAATATGTTATTCCACTTTCTTTTTGCTCACCTGGTTTCTGCTTTCTTCTGATAAATCAGCATTTAGTTTTATTTGTTCTCCATTATAGGTTACTCGTTGTTTCTCCCTAGCTAGTTTTAGAATTCTCTCTTTACCTTTTTTGCTGGCAGATTTGCATATGGTATGCCTTGGTGTTTTTCTTTTGAGGTTTGTTGTATATGGTGTTTGCTCAGCTTCTGGAATATATAATCTCTCATTGTTCATTGTGCCTAGAAAGTTTTCTTCTAGTCTTGTTCCACAACTTTCTCAGTACCTTTATGTACTTCTTCCTGTTCTTAGATTCCAATTATGCACGTTTTTCCTCTTGATGGTGTCCCACATTATTTTTAGGCTTTCTTTTTTCCTTTCTTTTTGATTCTGGTTTTTGTTCTAGCACATCAGTGGTGACAATTCTATCTTTTATTTCACTGGTTCTGTGTTCCATCTCTTCAACTCTGTTCTTATGTACCTCCAACATGTTGACAGCATCTGAAACATTGGTTCTCACTTTTTGGATTGTGATTTCTTGTTTTTCCAAAGCCTCTAATCCCTCGTTTGTTTTATCTTCATTGTTTTGGATTTTTTTTTTTAAGTTCTCTTGGTTTTTGCTTGCAGTGTCCTGTAATTCTTCAAGCTTTTATTTCACTCATTGAAAATATCTAGTCATTGTTCTTTTAAATTCTGTGTCCGAAAGTCCATCAGACTTTCTGGCTTCAGGAAATCTATAGATAGTTTGTCACTTTTTGGGGATGACATCTTGTGTTGGATTTGTGTAGGGTGTGAGGTAGCCTTCTTCCTATGTGATATATTGCTGTGGTAGAGTTTTCCATGCCTGTGGCAATAGCAGGCTTTTGGTTTTATGTCACTGCTTCAGAGAAGTGTGGGACAGATACCCTCCCTGAGTTTCTGTCTGAACTTTTGACTCAAGGGAACACTTACTTCAGTTTGGGAGAGATAAGGCCTATGAATTAGCAGCCTTCTTTGTCAGACAGTTACTGCAGCTAGGCCATTCCTTTTGGAGGGGAGTGAAAATGAAATGGGTTCACCTGTGATACTGATATCTAAGTGGTTCATCCTCCAGGCATTCTGGCTGGGGCACCCTGGCTGTGGGGACAGGTCCTCCAGGTAGCAGGGTTGGGACTTCCAGGCAGCAGGGCCAGGACTTTGAGGTGGCAGTGGAGTGTACATGCAGCAATGCTGGGACTTACAGGCGGAGGGCCAGTCCTGGACTTCCAGACAGACGGCGAGGGTGTGTGTCCAGGCATCAGGGTAAGTTCCTTCAGGTGGCGGGTTCAGGGTTCCAGGCAGCAGGGCCGTAGGTCCTTCAGTTGAGGGGGCACCAGGCAACAGTGCTACAGTCTAGTGCTCGAGGCAAGAGACCAGTCTAGAACACACTAAGAAATTTTTAAGGCAGGTACCTAGTTAATTGACTGGATATGCAGCTTAGAAGTGATGCGTGCAGAAGCCTTTGTGTATTCTTTGGACCACTTCCATGTGTCAAGTATAATACTGAACAAATGTATGTAAATTGCAATATTATTAGTATAAATGACATGCAAATCTAAATTTGAGACTTGTAAATGATTTTGAGAAACAGAATTCTGTGCAATCAATGATTTACTCATAGCAAATACCTTTTATAAGAAACATAAATATAGGCTATCAACATGGATTTCACCTGATGGGATGCACAGAAATCAGATTGATTACATCTATGGAAGAAACCATTGGAGAAGTTCAATATCAGCAGTAAAAACTAGGCCATGTACTGATTGTAGAACAGACCATCAACTGCTCATATGCATATACAAGTTCAAATTAATACTAAGGAAGGTTAAATCATATCCACAGGAATCAAAATTTGACCTTCAGTTTATCTCCCATGAATTTACAAAACAACTCAGGCATCGTTGTGAGACCTTGAACACTAATGAATGAAGAACAGATAAGCTGTTGGAAGATATCAAGAATATCATTCTTGAAGAATGCAAAGACATCTTTATTAAGAAGGCAGAAGAAGAGAAAACCAAAATGGATGTCAGAAGAGACTCTGAATATTGCACTAGAGTGCTGAGAAGCCAAAGCAAAGGGAAGAAATCAAGAAGTTAAGGAGTTGAATAGAAGATTTCAAAGGGCTGCTTGGGAAGACAAGGCAAAAAATGTGCAGGGAGCTGGAGTCAGAAAATCAAAAGGGCTGGATTTGCTCAGCATTTCTTAAGTTGAAATAAGTAAAAATAAATTCAAGACATATGTTGCAATGCTTAAGTATGCTATGGGCAGAATATTGAATGTTTGAGAATCATTAAAAGAAGATGGAAGGAGTATACAGTCATTGCACCAAAAATAATTGGCTGACACAGAAAAATTTCAAGAAGCAATGGTGGTGGAGGAAGAACTTCTTTGAAGGACTTGGAAAAAAATAATGCCCCAGGAATTGATTTAATTTCATTTGACGTGTTTCAGCAAACAGATGCTGCCCTGCATGTGCTCACCAAGTTGTGCCAAGAAATTTGGAGGACAACTAACTTGGCTAACTGACTAGAAGAGATCCATATTTATTCTGATTCCAAAAAAAAAAAAGGTGACCCAATAGTGTGGAAATTATCAAACAGTATCACTAATATCACACACTAGCAAAATCCTGCTGAAGATTATCCAGAAAAGACTTGAACAGTACAGTGACAGAGAACTACCAGAAATACAAGCTGGGTTTAGTAGAGGTTGTGGCACTAGGGACATTATTGCCAATGTCAGATGGATCTTGGCAGAAAGTCTGTCTTTGTTTCATTGACTATGAAAAGACATGTGGCTGTATGGACCACAATAAATTGTGGCTAACCTTGAGGAAAATGTGAATCTTAGAACATTTGATCATGCTTGTATGAAATCTATACTTGGACCAAGAAGCAATCCTCAGAACAGAGCAAGGAAACACTGCATGGTTCAAAATCAGGAATGGAGTGTACCAAGGATGCATCCTGTCCCCATACCTTTTCAGTCTGTACATGGAACAGGTCATTAGGGGGGCAGTGCTTTATGAGGAGGAGTGTGGCATCAAGATTGGTGGAAGACTCATTAACAACTACAATATATAGATGAAACAGCCTTGCTTGCTGAAACTGAAGAAGACCTGAAGCACTTGCTGCAAAAGGTCAGGGACTGCAGTGTTCAATAAGCAATGAAGCTGAACATCAAGAAGACAAAGTTTCTCTCTACTGGGCCAATTGTCAACACCATATTAGATGGAGAAGAGTTTGAGGTTATTACCAATTATGGCTTGCTCGGATCCACAGTCAGGAAATCAAAAGATGGATTGGATTGGGAAAATCTGCTGTCATGGACCTCTCCAGAGTGCTGAAGAGCAACAGTGTCACTCTAGATAAAAAGATGAACCTAATCCAGGCCATAGTCTTCTCAATTACTTGTTATGTTTCATAGAGTTGGGCAATGACTAAGGATGACAGAAGAAGAATACATGACTTCTAGTTTGGTGCTGGAGAAGAGTCTTGAACATACCATGGACTGCCGAGAAAACAAATAGATCTTTTTTTCTTGGAGAGGCTGAAACCAAGTCTCTCCTTGGAGGCTAGGATTTTGAAGCTCTTGCCTCACTTACTTTGGGCACATGGCCAGGAGAGATTGGTCCTTGGGGAAGGACATCATGCTCAGAAGGGTGAACAGACAGCACAGGAGAAGGAGACTCCAGGTGAGATGGATTGATACAGTAACTGGGGCAATGATGGTTGGTGTGTCGGAATTAGTGAGACTGGCTCAGGACAGGGAAGGATTCAGAGCTGCTGTACATAGGGTCGCTATGCATTGCAGGTGATTCAACCAATACCATTCTGTGATAGGTTAGCAGGAGTGGCATCCCCTTCCTAAACAACATGCTTCTGGAAACTCTATGAATTTTGATATGTATTGATAGTTGTAGCGGGGCTTCAGGCCTTTTGTTCATAGGGTTGCTATGAATCATGCTTGACTCGAAGGCAATAATCAACATCAAGAAGTGATTTTTAATGATATTTGGGGAATTATGACTTATTTGGATTTCTTACACTTTAATGATAATATAAAAAATGATTTTATTGTTTTTTTTATATCCTAGTATGACTGTTAGATACTATGGAAAAGCATCCCATGCAGCTGTTTATCCCTGGGAAGGAGTAAATCCTTTAGATGCTGCTGTCCTCGCCTACAACAATCTATCTGTGTTAAGACAGCAAATAAAACCAACCTGGAGAGTTCATGGTACAAATGTTAAAACACATTATTTATTAAAGGCAGTTGGATGGATTTGAATGCAATTTTGTTTCTTAGTCATTAATTTAAAACATAAGGAATCGTTTTATGTGCCTAATGAATAAAATTTTTAGTATATGTACAGCTGAACAGAGCACCGAATAAACATGTTTAAATGTTTTTAGAAACTCATTTGACAGAATACTAGGGTGATTGTCTCTGTGTGGATAGGAAGACAGTTAAGATTATTTATACCTAAATGGTCCTCATTTGCATACCACAGATGATAATTTTATATACAGTTTTTTTCTGTACTTGAAAGTTAGAACTTGAGATTTCCAGCTGTTCTCACTATCTCTTAAGAGCAAAATTTCTTTTTTCCTCTTATTAAAAGATAAGTGTTAATCATAACCAGTATTATTTATTCAGGTGCTGATGATCATGAATAAACTCAAAACATATTTAAAAGTATCTTTATCACAATACAAATACCATGATGAAGCATTAAGTTAAACAGATTTTTATCTGTAATGAATTGTTCTCTAATATCAATTTATCTGATTTTGCTATCAGCTCAAGAAATTTATGATTATACTTTCCCCAGTTCTTTGTCTTAGTTTCTTTAAAAAGAACAAACAAAAATTAGAGGAATTATATGCCCTTAAGTAGGTCATATAAAAGTAGACTTTTAGTTATTAAATAAATAAATACTCATTCTTAGGATAGTTCCAAATAAGTAAATTTGTTTGATACCTAATAATACTTAAGTGATCTTTGACCTCATTTTTTTTTTCTTGGTATACAAATTATCCTCACGCTAAGGTGGTATTTAAAATATTTATGGAACTTTTGAGATACAAAATAATTGCATCACATACCATTAGATTTTTTTCTTTTTTTAGCATGTTGACGCAAATGATGGCTATAGTGAAAAAAAATGTGTTTCTAAGCACAGTCATCAATTTGAAAGAGTGCGGCAGCGAGTTAATGTAAAAAACTTATGGAAATGTAGTTTTAATAAAGCTTATTGAAATTACCTTCTAGAAAATTTAGGATTTACTTTTCATTTTTTTGGTAATTAGTTATATACATTCTAACAATTCTTTAAAGTATCAAATAATAATATCTTAATATTATGTAACTTTCTTAGAATAAAGTATATTCAGTATATTATTCTTATTAGTCAGAAAATATCATTCTGGAAATTTATGTCTTATATTAAAATATTTTTTATATTTCTGTGAAGTTACTAAGTTTTAATTCTTTTTTTTTTAATATATTGGCTGAAAACCTTGTTGGATATATGTAAGCTTAAAGAAATTATCTTTGAGCTCAATTTTAGTAATTTGGTTTTCTTTATAGGTATAATAAAAAATGGTGGTATAAAACCCAATATCATTCCCTCTTATTCTGAATTAATCTATTATTTCCGTGCACCCTCAATGAAAGAACTTGCAGTTTTGACCAAAAAGGCCGAAGATTGCTTCAAAGCTGCAGCTTTGGCTACAGGGTGCACTGTAAGAACTTTTAAAGTTAATCTATAGGTGTGCAAGTGGGTTGGGCTGTTTAATTTGAAAACCAACTTGACAGTGTTTTGAATATGCAAAAGCAGCTGACTGAGTAGTTAGTTCATTATTTCTCTGATGCCACAATCCGTAGGGAGTTGCATTGCTAATCCAAAGGTCAAACCTCTTTGGTGGTTTGAATCCACCATGAACTTTTTGAGAGAAAGATAGGTGGTGTCCTGCACTATTAGCAGCCTCTGAAACCCAGTGGATCAGCAGCTGTGAGGTAGTTCCAACTTGACAGCAATAAGATTTTTAGTTAGGTATATGTATGTGTTATCTGAATGATAGTGGTATTCACTGGACTTCCTTGTATGCGTATAGATATTATCCTGTCACTGACAATATTGTACTTCAAGATGGATCTAGCAATGACTTTTTTAACTATGAAAGCAAC
>NW_006400113.1:795735-803830 GCF_000299155.1 Elephantulus edwardii
TGTCTTTGTAATGACTGTTTGCACTCTTCCTGGATGATACATTTGACATCTTCCCACAACTCATTATTAGGTCTTCACTCATTAGTGTTCAAGGCCTCAAACCTGTTCCTGACATGGTTCTGAAATTCAGGTGGAATTAACTCAAAGTCATATTTTGGTTCCCGTGAATTTGGTTTAATTTTCCTCAACTTTAGCTTGAATTTGCATATGATTAGTTGGTGGTATGTTCCTCAATCAGCTCATGGCTTAGTTTTCACAGCTGATATTGAGCTTCTCCAGCGGTTCTTTCCGCATATGTAATCAGTCAGATTCCTGTGCATACCATCTGGTGAAATCCATGTGTATAATCTGCATTTATGTTTCTTAAAAAACGTATTTGCAACGAATAAGTCATTGATTGTACAAAATCCAATCATTCTATCTCCAGCTTCATTTCTGTCACCGAGTCCATGTTTTACAACTACTGAATCTTCTTCTCTGTTCCCAACTTTTGCATTCCAGTCACTCATTATTATCAGTGCACCTTGATTGCATGTTCGATCAATCTCCGAGTATAAAACTTGGTAGAAATCATCTATTAATTAGCATTGCATATTTATATATTTATTTTAAATGATCTTTTACTATTTTCTCCTGTTGACTGATTTGCGAGAATCCAGTTAGGTTATCATTGTCACCTGACATGTTGCTAGGAATAGGAGAAATGCCATCTGCAATTTTGTTATTGGCTTTTGCTTCTGTTATTGGTATTTAGTCAGAGGGAATCCTGTTCATTATTGGTTTAATTTAAAAAACCTTCATTTGTATATCCATTTTATTGGACACATATAAATGAGTCCTGTGGCACAGTGGTTAGAGTACTAGGCTGCTAATCAGATTATGTTGCAGTCTGCTCTTATGAAGCTTTATAACCTTAGCACCCTTAGGAAGCAATTCTGCCCTGTCTCACAGGGTTTCTCTGAGCTGGCAGTGACTTAACAGCAGTGAATTTCAGTTTTGGAGCACATATAAACTGCTTCTGTGTGTTTTTAGAGGATGTTGTTGATGCAGTAGTAAAGTTATTGTCTGGTAACCAGAAGTTCTACAATGTCCAACCACAATCGAATGGATTGAGTAATTATGGTACATTCACGTGATGAAATACTGTGCAGCACACAGCAGCAATGATTTTGTAAATTAACTACCTAACTTGGGAGGGCCTGTAGAGCATTAGGCCAAGTGAACTAACTCGGTCTCAAAAAGACAAATACTGTATTAAGACCATTATTATAGAATGAGTATGAGGATCCAAGGCGGGGAGGGGAGGAACAGAGAGATGAGGGTGGTGGGGAGGGGGGAGTCTTAATCATAGGGTTGCACAGTTTGATGGGTGGAGGAGGGGTGGATATGGACTTTGCATATTGAATATTAGCAAAGCTTAATTTCTCTATTTTGGAGGCTATAATTTAGAGCATTGTTACTCAGAGAAGGGTTTTAGGACTACTTTCATGAGACTTATTGAGGGTACTGGTTAAAATGAGATTTCGAACTCTGTTCCACAGTCTAGCTTAAGTTGAGGTGCATAGGCTAATAGGATTTGGTGGCACTTTGTGTTTTGGTGCATGTATGATAAAAAGGAGAGAGAATCCTGGGAATTCTTGCTGTAGAAAATACCTTTTTTTTCTTTAAAAAAAAAAAAAAGATATTTGAGCATGTTTACATCCAGAAGCAAAATGTTTTCCTTTTAATCGTCATTTCATTGATTTGATAATTATTTGAGGCTTTTTATCTCAAATTTTGTTTTATCATTTTTTTAATAGGTAGAAATGGAAAGTGGAGCACATGATTATTACAATGTTCTTCCCAATAAAAGCCTACGGAAAGCTTATATGGAAAATGGGGAAAAGCTGGGAATAGAATTCATTTCAGAAGATACAATGCTGAATATGCCATCAGGTAACAAGGTTCTTTCTTTATATATTGAGCTATTTGAAGTATAGAAACACCATCTTTGGTTGATGGTTTAAATGACTGAAATACCTGATGATATGAGGGCTAAAATGCTGATAGTTATCCAGTGCTTTCCACATATGTAATGAACAACAATGGTCAAAGGCAAGAAACTTAACAAAATTTCCCTGAGTGAATGGCATATGAGCTAAATTGTTTCACAAGTAACTAGCCTACTTTTTGCTCTATATTTTAAGTATTTCTACTGTTTAAGTTTGCTTAGTTTTAATTTTTATGTGAGTCATCAAAAATGAAAACAAATTTTAGTTTTTTCTCAGTCTACACACTAAAGTAACTACTGAGTTATGCAAACCATTTTAACAGTTGAAAGACAACTGTTGTAATTGAAATAATCCTAAATGTACTTTTAGAATTATTTAAAATTCTTTCTCTTTAAAGAATTTGGAGCTCTGGTAGCCTAGTCCCTAGGAGTTGTGCTCCCAGAGGCCTTCCAGCTCTTCCCCTGCTACTCAGGAGAAAAAAGGGTCAAACTGCTCAAACATAGCAACTTGTTTTGTGGATGGTGGAGGACCAGCCATTCATTGTTTTGTTGTGCTGTGCCTATAATTGCTGTGAATTAGAATTGACATGACTTATAAAGTGGCTATACGAATTGATTCTTCAAATTGTGGTGCTGGAGAAGAGTCTTGAACATTCCATGGACCGCCAAGAAAACAAATAGATCTATCTTGGAGAAGGCAAAACTGATTTTCTCCTTGGAGACTAGGATTCTGAAGTTCCAAGTTCCATCTCACATACTTTGGGCCTGTGACCAGGAGGAACCAATCCTTGGAAAAGGACATCATGCTCAGAAGGATGGAGGGACAGTGCAAGAGAGAAAGATCCTGGATGAAATGCATTGATAGAGTAACGAGGGCACTGAGTGTGTCTGAGTCAATGAGACTGGCCGAGAGGGCAGGCTTCAGAGCTGTTGTACATAGGGTCATGATGAGTTGAAGGCAACAGCAGCAGTATACTTTGGATATAATTGTCAATATAAGATTCTAACTCTACCAGTAAGATCTTTAAATATGCAACAAGCTACTACTGTATTCCTGCATTCTTGGAGCCAATTCTCTCATGGTGAAGTGCTTCGTGAACTGTCTCTTTAAGTAGTACATTTTCACAGAAGCCACATTTCCTGGGTTCAGAGTCTGTCTTCAGCCTGGCTTTATTATAAACTAGTCATTTTGAGACTATGAGCATAAGTTGTTTAATATCTGTAAGCATTAGTTTTTCCATGTTACTATGAAATGGACATTGTTCGAAATATTAATGTGAAAACTTGTGAAGCATTTGACATTTGACAGTGGTAATTTTAAATACATTGTAAGCTGCTGTTTCATATTTTGCCTTTTTCACTTTTAGCACCCATATTTGTGGTCTAGTATTGCTGGCACAGTGTGTAGCAGATAGTAGGCATTCAAGAAATACTTATTGAGTAAGCATTATTTGTACTCTTAGGTACTCAATAAACATTTGCCAGTCATTTGATACTTGAAAATACTGTTTAAGTCATCTGTTTAGGGAAACAGACGTGAGCCGCATAATCCAGTAAATAGAAAAATCTGAAAAATGGTGTGAATGAGTGTAATACAGTTCTGTTAGACTTATGCTAGAAGAATTTGACCTTACAAGAAGGTGAAATAAGAATTTGTTAAGGAAACTTAAAATGGATCTAAATAAGAGTAGGAGGTAAGTAGGTGAAGAGGGGAGAAAGGACATGTGCAAAGGTCTTGGTTCGAGAGCAAGCTTAACAAGTGTTCAGAGTTGACTGGAGTAGAGAAAGTAAGCAATGACATCATAAGAGAGCATGTTGGAAAGATGATTGGAGTCATACCACTTCAGACCTGTAGATCCTGTGAAAATTGTAAAAATATTTGGTGTAGAACAGTTATTAGGAGTTCAGGTGAGAGATGATGATGGCTCAAACTAATTGGGGCCAAGTGTTGGTGATGAGAAAGTACAGGATTCTGAGATAATTTGGAAAATATTGACAACAGTCCCTAGATGTTGCCAATGATTACTGTCATCAGCTGCTCAGGTAAAGGTTAGAAGATCTAGTCCACATGGTGGCTCTCAGAAGAAAGGTCTGCTGGAAATCAAACATTAGGAACTCTAGGAGCACAGTTCTTTGTGATACACACAGTATGGCTGGGAGTCAGAATCAGCTGGATGGCACCTGGTTTGAGTTCATTGTTGAAAGGACAGTGGGTTAGGTTAGAGGGGGAAAAAATCGGGTCTAGTTGGAGAGTAAGACCATGGAATTCGGTTTGGCTTATATTAAGTGTGATACTCTTTGAAGACATCCAAGAGCAGATGTCACACTTGCACTTGAATATACAAACATGGAGCTTAGAAAAGACTGAGAATATATTTGAGATAATAGAATCTGAAGTAATCAATAGGAACAAAAAAAATCTAGAGAGGGGAATGTGGAGAGAGAAGAGGAAAGGACCTGAAATGGAATATTGAGAATTTAATATTTCATGGACAGAGAAGGCTCTACCTTAAAGAGACAAAAAAATGCAGAAGCAAGCAAGTGCTGTATTAAAAGGAAGCGTTAGCCTAGAGTATGGAGTGCTGCTGAGAGATGGTAAGGTAGAGGCTAAACTTAACCATGAGATTTGGCAAGGACAAGTGTTTGACTTTTTTAAGGGCTGCTGTAATGACTAATGGATGTGAGGAAGATTAAATAGATTGAGGTCTCGTTGGATGGTAAAGCAGGAGCATGTGAACAGCTTTCCGACAGGCTTACTTCTAGAGATCTCGTCTACCAAGGTATATAACTAGAACCAAAGGTACCACTTGGTTATAATTTTACAGTTCAGAAATATTGATCAGATATACTTTTCTTACTTTATGTGTTCTAAGGATCTACAGATTTTGGAAATGTTACTTTTGTGGTTCCTGGAATTCATCCATATTTTTACATTGGCTCTGATGCCCTCAATCATACTGAAAGATATACTGAAGCGGCAGGTAAGGAAATGCTGTCGCATGGGCCCTCTCTTTGTCCAATAGCAAATAGAAGTTGCCTTTCTAACTGCTTACTTTAATCTATTCTTATTACCTGACATCACTTCAGAAAATACTATATTGTGGTTAGAATTTGAAGACACATATTGGGGAGAAATGTACAGCAATGAATAAATAAAATTAAAAAATAAAATAACATGCTCCGACAAATATATATATAAAACAAACCCAAACCCAAATTAGATATTGAAAACTAACCTAGGAAATGAACTAATTTATTTGTATAAATGTGGAGGTGTTTTAATTTCTTTTTCTTTACCTTTCAGGAGCCCAGGAAGCTCAGTTCTACACTTTACGCACAACCAAAGCTTTAGCCATGACCGCACTAGATGTAATCTTTAAACCAGAATTGCTAGAGAATGTAAAAGAGGACTTCAGATTGCAACTTCAAGAAGAGGAATTTCGAGATATAAAGAATTAAAGAAAGATTTAGGAGCCACTTACAAATTACTGAGAGATGCTGATTTCTTTCCCTTAAGCATTTTTAATGAAGGGAGCATTTGATGGTTTAATCAGAAAAGAGTCAAATTCTTACCTAAAAAGTGACAAAAATTTTGGCAAATCTGTAGTTGATGGAATTCTGATCTAATTGTTAACAGAAACTAATATGGAGTAGAATTTCTTAAACACTGTCAGTGTTACCTGGGTTATCAATGATAATATTTTACAAATTTATGTGCTGTGTAGGGGTATTTAAAAAGATTATAAGAGATATAAAACCTTATCTTTAGAATATATGTGAGTGAAAGATTTTGGTGTTTCAGAAAAAACATTTTATATT
The DNA here is from genome assembly GCF_000299155.1 of Elephantulus edwardii. Lineage (NCBI taxonomy): Eukaryota > Metazoa > Chordata > Mammalia > Macroscelidea > Macroscelididae > Elephantulus > Elephantulus edwardii. The sequence goes on from NW_006400113.1 coordinate 801,545, forward strand.
GAAGTTTTAAATTCAGGCAAAATTCCTTCTGAATACCTGACTATACATTTTGATGTAGAATCTCTTCACTTATAATAAACGTAGACTTTTAACCAGATATGCTTGCAGAAAACAACTCAAAACTCAAAACATCTCTTTAGTCCTATCATTTAAAGGAAGCAGCGTGGTGTTGAAGTGCTCTTCCTAACTCAATATTACTATAGTGGAAATAACATAAGATTGGGCTCTTCCTATAACAATTTGCTTATAGTCCAGTGTGTTCTAGAAGCATTTGATGAAAGAAATAATGGTTATTCACCAAGCCCTGCTTATCTTGAATGTTTAATGTCTTAAAACTGGTCTCCACCTAACAGCACTGTTAAGGTTACTACTCAGCCTTTGCAAATGAGGCAAGACTAGGCAGTGTTTTTCTGTTGTTGCACATAGGATCAGTGTGAGTGGTACCTGACTCAAGAGCAGCCACTCAAAGTCATCCTTGGAGCCTTGACCGTATTGAAGTTTTCTACAATAAATAGTTCTATGCTTCTTTAAAGCCCAGTATGAATTAAAAATTACTGTATGTTTTCATGATTATTATATTAGTGTGAATTACTTGAACATGATTAAAAAAAGATGGGGAAACATCTGGTAAGACAAATATTTTAGAGTATAGAAATGTTTCAGTATACATTAATCTTAGAAATTGAGTATTTAGCCTCTTTGCTGTAAATCCCTTTGGAAATAAAGGATCTTTTATCCCTGCAGTCATTTGAACCACTAGGTCCCAGTTTACCTGAACTAATTTAAAGCTGTAAGGGAGAAATGGTTTAGGGAAGGTTGAGAATTGCTTTTCTTTGGTATCAGGGGTCAGTAAAGTATGATCTCATTTGACCTGCACAGCATGTTTTTATACTTTGCAAGTGAGCTAAGAATGGTTTTTACATTTTTTGAAGGAGGCAGATAAAAGAAACTGTAATCTGCAAAACTGAAATATTCTGTCTGACTATAGGGAAAAAATTGCCATCCTTGTTCTATATAACAGTAAAATAAAAACTATCTGTTGTTGGGTTTTGCATCGTATAATCAGAGCTTCAGGTATAAACCTAAGGCTCAGAATTCAGTCTCTAAGTATAGATTTAGATAGCAGTGTTGACACTTCGTTCTCATTGGAGTTCTGGCACGTAGACATGTAGTTTTCCTGTAGCATTTCAGGCAATGCTGTATGAACCAAATGTGTTGTGGGTGGGGCTGCTTTATTTTTTTAAATTTAATTTTATTTTCATGTCTTATAAGTTTTCACTTTGGAAAAGGTGCAGTCTTTTTTTTTTTGCTTCTTAACATTTTATTTTTTGTAATCATATTGGTTTTCATACAATAATTTACATTGTGTTTAATTCATATACATCTTGTTTCATACAATCTTTCATTTACATTGGGTTTCATACATTCATGTAGATTGTATTCCATGTAATGAATTAACATTGAGCTATGCCTCTTATACTGTCTTTTCATGTCCCCATTGATTCTTTACTATTCCTCGCCCCAGCCCAATCCACCCACTAGTTTCTGCTAATCTTAGTGATTTCCCACCCTTCTCCTTTTTCTGTTTCTTTCCCTTTTTGAACATTTGTACACATTTTACTAGTTATCCTCTTATTTTTACGATAATGTTCATATGTAGTATTTGTCATCATGAGACTGAGCTAGTTCATTCAGCATGTGCTCTCCGGACTCTCCCATACTGCATAGTATTCCATTGTATGAATGTACCACAATTTCCCAAGCCATTCATTTGGTTATGGGCATTGGTGATGTTTCTATATTCTTGTTATGTTAATTACCCTATGAACATTGTTGTTGTGTTCCATCGAGGATGGAACTGACCCATAGCTGACCCTCCAGCGTGTTTCAGAGGCAGTTCATTGCACAGGATGAGATTTCCCATTCTTCTGCAGAGCAGCTAGTGGCCTCGAACTGCGAGCCTTCAGGATTGCAGCGCAGCTTCTTGCCACAAGGAATACATATCTCTGTGTCTCAATTCTAATTTCCTTGGAGTATATTCCTGGCCGTGCAATCTGGGTCATATGGAATGTCTGTGTTCAGCTTTTTAAGGAAACACTATACTGTGTTCTGGAATGGTTGTATCATTTTTTTCCAATCTCCCCACATCCTCTTCAACATTGTTCTATTAAACATCACTACTGCTACTAGAGTGAGATGGTATGTTATTGTTGTTTTTACTTACATCTCTGTGTTTTATATAAAAGATATATGTAATTAATAATTTATTGATTGTATAAAATTCTA
>NW_006400113.1:803930-805063 GCF_000299155.1 Elephantulus edwardii
AGGAGGGGAAGGCCCTCTATGAGGTGGATTGATTCCGTGACTGGGGTTATTGGGATGGGAATATCAGAGACAGTGCGATTGGCACAAGACAGAGCAGAGTTTAGGGCTGTTGTGCATAGGGTCGCTATGAGTCACAAGCGACTCGACGGCACATAACAACAACAACAACATGTATGTGTGGCAGTGTCTTTATGTACCATTGAGTCGGAACTGACCCATAAGTGACCCTCTAGCAGACCTTCTAGCGGTTTGCAGAGGCATTTCACCTGGGAGGAGACTGCCTGTTTTTTTCACAGAGCAGCTGGTGAATTCAAACTGGGTGCTTTAGGATTGTAGTGTAGGTTCATAACACTAGGCCACCATGGTTCCATGTTGAGCAACTAACTCAAGAAGCTGAACCTTATGAAGAAAAACTGGTCATCACGATCGTAAAGAATTTACCAACAGCTATTTTACTTGGATTCTCATGTGCTTCTAAAGGAGATACATAAAGATTTAGTACTGAGTACTTTAAAATGTCTGAAAGCAGTAAAAAGTTAAGCCCTCAAAATTTTTTAAAAAAATCTATTTCTTTAAAATAAAGAAATATGTGAACTTGGGAGCTCTGGTAGGTAAGGTGGTGTGCTGCCAACACAAAGGCACCAGAGCGCATATAAATCCACCAGATGCCCCAGGGGAGTAAGATGGGCAGTCTCCTTCTGTGCAGTTCATAGCCTCTGAAAACACACTAGAGGGTCAGCTATGAGTCTGTTCTGACTTGATGACACATAACAATTTGTTGTTGTTATGTGCCATCGAGTTGTTTGCAACTCATAGCGACCCCATGTATAACAGCCCTAAACCCTGCTCTATCCTAAGCCAATCACACTGTCTCCAGCAAACCCATCCCAATTACCGCAGTCACTGAATCAGTCCACCTCATAGAGAGTTTTACCTTCTTGTGCCGTCCCTACACCCTTCCAAGCATGATGTCCCTCTCCAAGGACCTGTCCCTCCTTACAATATGTCCAAAGTATGTCAGACGAAGCCTCAGAATTCTTGCCTCCAAGGAACAGCCTGGTTTAATCCTCTCCAGGATGAATTTGTTTGTTTTTTTGGCAGTCCACGGTACATTCAATACTCTTCTCCAGCAC
>NW_006400113.1:808119-809705 GCF_000299155.1 Elephantulus edwardii
TTTTACTATGTTGAAGAAATTCCCCTCTAATCCTATTTTGTTGAGTGTTTTAATCAGGAAAGGGTGTTGGATTTTGTCAAAGGCCTTTTCTGCATCAATTGATAGGATCATGTGGTTCTTTTTCTTTGCTTTGTTATATACAAATCTTTTATTCAATGAAACATGATTTCCTTTTTTGAAGCCTACGTTGGTTCTGGCATAGGCCATAGTGAGTAGCACTTTTAACACGTTGCCACACACTTTTAAATTGACGACCATGCTTAAAAACACATTTTGCCATCATTTGCGGCAACGTGTTAACTAAAGGACAGACGTCTCTGGGAGTTCCTTGGGACAAAGATCGTCAGGCTCCTTTCATTAATATTTATAGCTTCAGAATCATGATAGAAGGTAAGCTTTGGTTTGGAACCAACTCGCATCTAATTTGAGTTTAAGATAGATTCTAGAACAGTGATTGTTAGAGTCTCAACTCAAAAGTATCACCATCATTTCTGAAGCATCACTAATTATTGTTGTTGTTATGTGCTGTTGAGTCACTTAAGATTCATAACGACCCTATGTACCACAGCCCTAAACTCTGATGTCTTGTGCCAATTGCACTGTCTCTGACACACCCATCCAGATTATCCCAGTCCCTGAATCAATCCACCTCATAGAGGGCTCTCTCCTACACTGTCCCTCCACCCTCCCAAGCATAATGTCCCTCTCCAAGGACCGGCCCCTCCTTATAGCATGTCCAAAGTATGTTAGATGAAGCCTCAGAATCCTTGCCTCCAAGGAGCCGCCTGGTTTAACCTTTTCCAGGATGAATCTGTTTGTTTTCTTAGCAGTCCATGGGACCATCAACACTTCTCCAGCACCACAGTTCAAAGGCGTCAATTCTCCTTCTATCCTCCCTAGTCATTGCCAACTCTCTGATGCATAACACGTGATAGCAAAGACCATGGCCTATATCAGATGCACCTTAGTCTCCAGAGAGACACCATTGCTCTTCAGTACTTTGGAGAGGTCCCTAACAGCAGACTTTCCCATCACAATAAGTCTTTTAATTTCCTGGCTACTGGTGCCAAGAGTGTTGACTCCACGGGAACCAAAATATGACTGAGTAAATTCCATCTGAATTTCAGCACCATTTCAGGAACAGGTTTGAGGCCTTGAACCCTAATCAGCTAAGACCAGATGAACTGTGGGAGGATATCAGGGGTATCATCCAGAAAGAGTACAAACGGTCATTACAAAGACAGAAGAGGAAGAAAAGACCAAAATGGATGTCAGAAGAGACTCTGAATATTGCACTGGAGCGCAGAGAAGCCAAAGCACAAGGAAAAATTAAAGATACTAAAGAGCTGAATAGAAGATTTCAAAAGGCAGCACAGGATGACAAAACAAAATATTGCAATGAAATATGCAAGGAGCTGGAGTTGGAAAATCAACAGGGCCAAACTCATTCAGCATTTCTTAAGCTTGAGGAACTGAATAACAAATACAAACCTCAAGTTGTTATAATCAAGGATGCTTTAGGCAGAATATTAAATGATTCAGGAAGTATTAAAAGAAGATGGAAAGAATATACTGAGTCACTAATT
>NW_006400113.1:809805-811918 GCF_000299155.1 Elephantulus edwardii
GTATAAAATTCTAACATTCATTTCCAGCCTCATTTCTGTCACAAAGTCCACATTTTCCAACTACTGATCCTGCTTCCCTGTTCTCAACTTTTGCATTCTAGTCATCAATTATTATTAATGCATCTTGGTTGCATATTTGATCAATTTCTGACTGCAAATTTGGTAGAAATAATCTGTTTCCTTCTCTTTGGCTTTGATTGTTGGTGCATATATTTGAATAATAGTGGTATATACGTATGGATATTATCCTGTCCTTACAACATTGTATTTCGAGATAAATCTAGAAATGGTCTTTTTAACTATGAATGCAATCCTGCTTTTCCTTACCTTTACATTTTCAGTGTAGTAGATCAAAAGATAGTCTTATTCAAAATGTCTCATGCCAAACCACCTCATTTAGTCACTGTCTAGTATATCAATATTTAGGTCTTCCATTCAAATTTAACTGAGAGCTCTGGCAGCATAGTGGGTAAGGAGTTACACTGCCAACCAAAAGGCTTATTGTTCACATCTACTAGCTACTTAATGTGGAAAAGACAGGTAATCTTCATGTGGTTTAATACTGCCTCTGAAAACCCACTTGAGGGTCATTTGTGAATACTCAAAAACTACAACATAAACATACAAACCAATATAAATTTTTAAAAAATTATGGATGCCAATAAAAAAAACCAAAACACTAAATTTGTCCAATTAAGTGAAAAGAAAATCTACAGACTGAGGGGAAAAAATTGACAATGGTATGTCAAATAAGGGTCTCATAATGAACTTTTCAGAGTATTATATGGCCTCCACAAGAAAAAGATGGATAACTCAATAAAATGGACAAAAGACATGGAATGGCTTTTCACAGAGAAAGATATTCAGATGGCCAACAGACACATGAAGAAATGCTCAAAATCCCTGGCATTAAGAGAGATGTAAGGAAAAGATGCAGTCTTACATACTTTTCTATTACAATTTGTTAGTGGAAAAGATTCAGGTTTTCTTTTTCTGACTTTGCCTTACACATGTTCTGACTGCCACAGATTTTTTTAATTTTTATTAATTTTAATGAAAGGTTACAGAGACTTATGGTTTCCAGTCATTCATTGTTGCAATTTTCTCCCTGCCCACCCCTTCCCCCCATTCACTTTTGTCCTTGATGAGTAAAAGAAAAACTCTTTCATTGCTATGCAATCCCTCCCCCGAAGTCCCCTGCACTGTGCAGGCTTCATTCTGGACTCCTGTCATGACAATAATATCTCATTATATATCCCTTTTAAACAGTTCTCTCCATCTGTTGCAATGCAGTATACATCATTCCACCCCTTCTTCTCTGTCTTCCCTCAACCCCAGTGTCAGTCCTATTTTACAGTAGTGGTCCTATCCAATATTTGTCCTTTTGTGACTGAGATATTTCACTCAGTATGATGCCCTCTAGGGTCATCCACGTAGCATAGTATTTCATGAGTTCCTTGTTTTTCAGTGCTGCATAGTATTCCATTGTGTGAATATACCAGAGCTGCCCTATTATTTGTTGATGGGCACTTGGGTTGTTTTCAGCTCTTTGCTATTGAGTACAAAGCCGCAACAAACATGGGTGTGCATTTATCTGCTTGGGTGGCAGTAATGGTTTCTTTAGGGTAAATTCCCAGAAGTGGAATTGATGGCTTACACGGTATTTCTATTTGCAACCTTTTGAGAAAGCGCTATACAGCCAACCAAAGTGGTTGCACCATTTTACACTGACTTCCACAGATTTTATTGTACTTTATTCTGCAGTACATTTACTCTGTAGCCTTAAGACTTCCCCTATGCAAATTGATCTTATTCTTATCAGCTCCGCACCCCAGCGCCACCTTTTTCCTGGTTATTTTGAATCTCAAGTAGTCACATTTGGTATATTATACAGAGATGAGGTTGTATTTCAGGCTATCAAGACCTCTCATAAGTAGAAGTTTATTATTAGCTGTTTTACAAATTTATCAGCTGTAAGTTTAAAAATTTTTATACAATTTTTTTATATTTTGTTTTTTTATCTCCTCTTGGCTCTGGTTGTTGGTGCATATATTTGAATGATAGTGGTATTCACTGGACTTCCTTGTATGCGTATAGATATTATCCTGTCACT
>NW_006400113.1:817798-822728 GCF_000299155.1 Elephantulus edwardii
CTATTCCTTGGAGGCAAGGATTCTGGGGCTTCGTCTGACATACTTTGGACATGTTGTAAGGAGAGACAGGTCCTTGGAGAAGGACATCATGCTGGGTAGGGTAGAGGGACAGCACAGCAGGGGAAGACCCTCTATGAGGTGGATTGATTCAGTGACTGGGGTAATGGGGATGGGTGTGTCAGAGGCAATGCGGTTGGCACAGGATAGAGCAGGGTTTAGGGCTGTTGTGCATAGGGTCGCTATGAGTCTCAAACGACTCGACAGCACATAACAACAACAACATGACTGCTTTTTAAAAAGAAAGCAAGGTTAAAAATTCAAGGTTAGCATTCTGTTTATTGATTCACTTGCCATTTGTTAAGCTTTGTTGAATTAGGAAAGTAAGGAGTTGCCGTTGGCATGTAGCAAGTTGGTGTATCCTGTACTGCTGTCTGCCATGACCATGGTAAGGAGCAGATACTGATACACTACTTGTGTCAGATTCAAGTTTCTTGAGTTCATTTTACTATCCTTTTACTAAGTGTTTTGATATTTGATCAGAATATGGTTACAGAATATCTTAACCATTACATAGACATCTACTTATAAATCCATGACATAGATTATAACTATTTCAGGAAAAAAAAGGTGAAGAATTCATGGTTTACAATCATTCAAGAAACATGACTTTATTTTCAGATCTTACTAAGAGTTGACAGTGTGTTTTATGTGGAGAAGAACACTTAGCATCCCATAGATGGCCTAAAGAACAAACAGATAAGTCTTGGAGAGGGTATAGCCAGAGTGCTCTTTGGAGGCAAGTATGATGAGGCTTTGCCTCACATCCTTATGCTGGGAAATGGTAAAGATAGAGGGTTGGAGAAGAAGAACCTCGATCAATTGGATTGATGGAGTGACTGCTACAGTGGGTTCTTGTGTGTCAGGAAGTGTGAGGATGGCACAGGATAGAACAAGGTTTAGATCTTTTGTTCATAGAGTTGATATGAGTCATACTTGACAGCATCTAACAACAAATTTTTTTACATCTGTTTTTATACACCACTGACTTAACTGAAGGACCTGTGATAGTAGTATGTGTGGGTGATCAGTCACTTGCTAACCAACTAAGGACATTACCAAGACGCTGGTATTTGGATCCCAGTCACTCTGGGAGAAAGATGTGACAATCTTCTGTTCTGCTCTGTCTTACAAGATTACTGTGAATCACAATCAACTCACTGGCAGTGGGTTGAGTTCCATTTTGGAGTTAATTGAACCGTATTAGAATTGTAAATATATGTTGTAGTCACTATATCTTGTGTCTAGAGGAACCAGTAGTAGCTGACATTCATTATACCCATTGGATTTAAGAGATTGCTTCCTTTGTACCAGGAGCTCCTTCTCTTGGAGTTACACTCTTGACAGTCACACTACAGTACATGTTTCCTAAGTTACTACTAGGTTTTAACACATTTATTCCTAGCTTCATTTAGTTTCTAGTTGGTCTTCATACTTTGGTTTCAATTTCTAAAGAAGCGAGCAATGTCAGTTTTAGGCAAGGAAAGCAGGTTTTTAGCTCCTTACAACACCTAAAACATGAATGCTTTCCAGGGCATTGAAAAATTAGTACTTTTCAAGTTTAGAATTTTCTATAATTTTTTTAAAAGAAACTTTTGGACAAAAATCAATAAACAGTTTCTCAAGCAAATACATTGCTTGGGAGAAGACTAGAATGTTCTATAATATTTGAGAATAGAAGCATTCTAGAAGTAGTTTGAATGATCAGAATTATTTCAAGTAACATTATCACTTAACAGAGTCAGTGATTGTCCCTTGCACATCATATTTTATTCACTGATTATATAAACATTCATGCCAATATCTTTTTAAATATATGTATGTTGGATTATTTTTAAATATTAGAATGTCTGACATAGTAGTTTTCCTAGGAGTAGTTTGGAATAACTGACCTTTTGAATTTGTAAAAATGCTTCCTTGCTTGGAATCCATCACAGTTAATATTATGAACATAAGACCTTAAGATGAGTTTTAATTTTTCTGGTTGTAACCATCTGTTAGATAACCTGGAGACAAAAAGAGATACTTAAAATTACTTCTGTTTCCTAAAATAAGATCTGTATGGGGGAAGAGGAGGAGATAAGCTGACTTAAATATAAGATGACAAGTGCAAAGTATATGCCTTTTTAGAATGCCTTTTTATTTGAACTACAGATATAAAAAATTCTTTATATGATCAAATGCCACCCTTTTGGCTAACTTTATTAGATTAATAGACTTTGAAAAGTAAAATCAAAACAAAACATTTACATATAATTACAGATTGAAAGAATTTTCTCTGGAGTGATTAATTTTATTTTTTTTTAAATGAAAGCTTACAGAGACTTTGTATTTCCATTCATTCACTGTTACACACTTTCCTCCCTGCCCACACTTTCCTCCCTGCCCACCCCTCCTCCCAGTTTGGTTTTCTCTTTGAAAAGTAAAAAATAATGCACACCCATGTTTATTGCAGCTTTGTTCACAGTAGCAAGGAGTTGGAAACCACCTAAGTGCCCATCAACAAATGAATGGATACAGAAGGTGTGGTATATTCACACAATGGAATACTATGCTGCATTGAAAAACAAGGAATTCATGCAATATTATTCAAAATGGTTGACTCTGGAGAACATTATGCTGAATGAAATATCCCAGTCTCAAAAGGACAAATATTGCATGGTGTCACTGTTGTAGAACGGGACTGACCTTGGTGTTGGAGAGAGAATGAGTAAGATGGGCTCAATAATGTACACTGCACTGAAAAGAGGAGGGAGAAGACTAAAAGAGATATGTGATTAGGTATTTTTATCATGACAGGAGTCTAGAGCAATGGCTACATAGTGGAGTGAACCTGGGGGAGGGTTTGTAAAACAATGAAAAAATTTTTCTTTTACTTTTCCAAGAGGGTAGTGGTCTGGGGGGAGGCGTGGGAGGGGAGAAATGTGCAGCAATGAATGAATGGAAATCCAAAGCCTCTGTAACTCTTTACTGAAATTAATAATAAATTTAAATGTAAAAAAAAATTAAGTTAGAGTAAGGATGGCAATGAATTTATAACTGCTCATGCTAATAACACTATATTGTGGCATGGAGGAGGAATAGTGGAAATGTATCCACATTTACAATATTCTTCTTACCAAAACCATTTATGGAAAATAGGAACTGCATTGGAACATGTATCTCTGGATTGGAAATGATCATATTGTTAATATTTCTAGCCTTAAGCTTAAAAGATTATAATGTTCAAAATTATTTGTTATATATTTGTTTAAATTTTTCCTTCTTTTAACAACTGGGATCTAGAAGGAAGAAAAAAAGACCAGAGAATGCCCAAAATTATTGGGGCCACTATTGCTGCCAGTTTAGGGCCTGTGTCAGGAAAAGGAAGTCTTACTCGTAAACAGTGCCACCCAAAGGTAATAAAGGAGGTCAGGATTGCTTCCACTGTGGAAAGCTGGGTCACTTCAGTAAACAGTGTCACAGACGAGAGCCACAGATAGGCAAGGGGATAGAGTAGAGGCTCCCACTCGTTTTAAGTGTGGATCTGAAGGACACTTGGCCAAGGGTTGCCCACATCAGGTCCTCATGGCTGACAGGACTGACAAGCCCCTGTTCCCAGCTGGAAACAAAGGAGGATGTTCCAACGATTTAGATCCTCCCAGAAGAGCTGTGGGTGAGCATTAACATTACTGGTAAGTAAATTTGTTTTCTCCTGGACACAAGAGCCTACTATTTGGTCCTAAAGGCCTTCTGAGGTCCCAACTCTTCTCACTATTTCTTAGTTGTTGGAATTGATGGAAAACCTCATAAGCAGCTCCTTACTTCACCTCTGCCTTGCATGCGGACTTCCGAGCTGTAAAACAACCCAGTGGTAGATGGAATTTGGTCCAGGACTTAAGAACAATAAATGACATAGTTGAGCCTCTACATCTTGTGGTTCCTAACCTTTATACTACAATAGACAAAGTGCTAGTTAATAGGCCTTTTATTTTAAGAACTAACTTTCCTCTGTAACTAGATTTGTGCCACTATTAGAGCCTCTACTTGGAATATTATTGCTTTTTAATTTTTGACGCATATACTTTTAACTTGTTAGTTAAATTTGTGTCTTCTAGGCTGCAACACTTCCATGATACATCTTCAACGATATGAACATTTACGACTAAGCACAATTGATAAGAGTGCACCTAAATTCCAAAATCAATCTCCATAATAGTGTATGTGTTTACTATTCCCAAAAGGGTCCTTTAGAGTAGTGAGAGAAGATCTTCACCCTGAAACCTACAGCATCCCTTTTCAGCAGGAAGTAGCTAAGAGAATATTCCGTCCCCTTTTCCTTATGAATCAGGGTGAAGTCTCTCTCAGGGAGGAGTGATAGGGAATGGCAAAGGACACACTGACAAAGGAGATTAATCAGAACTGGCTTTGGCAAGCACTGTGGCAATTCGACAATTAAAACACTTTCAAGGGCGGGGGAAGAGGAACTGGTGGGGAGGGTAGAGAAAATAGTGCAACAATGAATGAGTGGAAACCCAAAATCTCTGTAAATTTTCATTAAAATTAATAAAATTTAATTAAAAAACACGAAAGAAAAGTAAAAAAAAAGAATTCTTTCATTGTTATACAATCCCTTCACCCCACCCCAGTACACTCCAATATGCAACTTTCATTCTGGGCTCATTGTTATGACAATAATACCTAATCATATATTCTTCCTGAACAGTTTGCTCCCTCATCTGTTTTAATGCAGTATACATTATTTATCCCCTCTAAAATTCCTCCCCAACCCCAATGTCTGTCCCGCATTACAACAGTGGAACTATGCAGTATTTGCCCTTTTGTGACTGAGATATTTTACGCAGCATAATGTTCTTCAGGGTCACCCATTTTG
>NW_006400113.1:822952-838457 GCF_000299155.1 Elephantulus edwardii
CCCTCCTTCTCCAGCAGAGCATCTGGTGAAGTTGAACCATGTACCTCTAGCATTGCAGTGCAGCTTCTTGCCACTAGGCCACCAGAGCTCCCTGAAGTGATTAATTTTTTAAAAAAATTCTGTATATTAGAAATTATTTGGTACCAGTAATTGTGCACCTTTGAACTGAAATGAATCTATAATTGCACAGGTGATCACCACTCCTACAATGCAGTTGGTGGGTTTGAACGGTGCACCTTTGGGATTGTAGCACAGCTTCTGATCTTTTGTTGGGTGCCATTGACTCATAGCAACCCTTTGAACAAAAGATCGGAACCTTGTTCTATCTTGTGCCATCCTCACACTTTCTGACACACAATAGCCCATTGCAGCCATGTTAGTCGACCTGGTTGAGGGTCTTCCTCTCCTTCGCCAACCCTACATCCTTCCCAGCATTATGTCCTTCTCCAAGGACTAGCAACTCCTAGCAACATGTCCAAAGGATGTGAGGCATCATTCTTGCCTCCAAAGAGAACTCTGACTGTACCCTCTCCAAAACGTTCTCTTGGCCATCTCTTGGGATGTCCAGTGCTCTTCTCCAACACCACAGCTCAAAGGCAGCAATTCTTTATCTATCATCCTTATTCATTGTCCAGGTCTCAGATGCATAGCTAGCAATCAAAAGACTATAGCCTGAATCAGACACACCTTAGTCTTCAAACTGGTATTACTACTCCTTAATAATTTGGAAAGATCCCTAACTGCATATTTTCCCAGTGCAGTTTGCCTCATTTCCTAACTGCTGGTAAAAAGGGTGTTAATTGTGGATCCAAGCAAGATGAAGCTATTGACAGTTTCAGTCTCCTCACCATCCACTATAACACTGCCTATCAGTCCAGTGGCAAAAATCTTTGCTTTTCTGACCTTGAGATGCAGTCTATACTGAAGGCTGTATTCCTTGATCTTCTGCATCAAGTGCTTCAAGCCCTCCTCGTTTTCAGCAAGCAAGGTTGTGTCATGTTCATAATACAGGCTATTGATGAGTCTCCCTCCAATCCTGATGCCACACTTCTCAGAGACCAGCTTCTCTGATAATTTGCTCAGCATACAGATTTGAGTAGGTGGTGGTGGTTGTTAAGTGCTGTCGAGTCATAAGCGACTCATAGTGACCCTATGAACAAAAGTCCTCAACACTTGTGTGACTTTCATCCTTTCTCCAAGTTCATAGGGTTTCTAGAGGCAAGCTATTACGGAAGTGGATGCTACTCCTGCTTCCAAGCTTGTTTTAATTGGGGAGCTCCACCAACACTGTTCACCATGGGTAACCATTAACACATTTGACACATCACTGTCAATGTTCAGCTTCACAGCAACCACAAGTTACCTCTGTATAGTACGTGGACACACCAGGGCTATAAGACCTAGAAGAATGTTTGAACAAAAACAATGAAAAACAGGCTTGGTAGCATCACTTTCTGTCCACTAGGCCAACTGATCACGCACTATGTTGATGGTATTGTTGTTAAGTGCCATCGAGTTGTAGGCGACTCATAGCAACCCTATGAATGAACATCTTCAACACTTGTGTGACTTTCATCCTTTCTCCAGGTTCATAGGGTTTCCAGAGGCAAGCTATTACGGAAGAGGATGCCACTCTTGCTTCCAAGCTTGTTTTAATGGGGGAGCTCCACCAAACACTATCTGCCATTGATAATCATTAACACATTTGACACATCAGTGTCACAGTATTCAGCTTCACAGAAACCACAAGTTACTTCTGACTGAGTATGTATGGAGAGAAAATACAATCCTGGTGGACTCCCTTCCCAATTCCAAACCATGTAGTACTCCCCTGCTATGTTCACACAGCGACTTCCTAGTCCGGTTAGGTTCTGCCTGACCACAATCAAATTTCTCTGGGATTTCCATTCTTCTCAATGTCAACCAAAACTTCTCATGATCCACACAGTCAAATGCCTTTGCATAGTCAATAAAGCACAAATAGACATTCTTCTGGTACTCCTTACTCTTAGCCAGGATCCATCTTACATCACCAGTGATAATCCTGGTGCCACGGCCTCTTCTAAACCCTGCTTGAAGTTCTTTGTCCATGTACTGTTCCAGCCAGTTTTGAATGCTCTTCAGCAGTATTTTGCTTACATGTGATATAAGTGATATTGTTCGATAATTTCCACATTCAGTTGGATTACCTTTCTTGGGAATGAAAACAAATATGGACCTCTTCCAATCCGTTAGACAGGCAGCCGTCCTCCAAATTTCCTGGCATAGACTGGTGAGTGCATCCAAGGCTGCATCTGCTAATTGAAAGAAGTCATTTGGTATCCCATTGATTCCTGGGACCTTATTTTTGCCAATGCCTTCAATGCAGCTTCTATTTACTCCTTCATTACCATTTGTTCCAACTCATAGAGTACTTCCTGAAATTTTTCACTGTCAATCACTTCTTTCTGTTACAATGATTCTGTGTGCGCCTTCCATCTTTTTATGGTTTCTGGGTCTTTCAATAGATTTGCCCATAGTATCTGTCAATATTGTGATGTGAGGCTTAGGTTGTGGGGGGTTTTTTCCCCAGTTCATTCAGGAGGTTGAAAATTGAAGGTTAAAGAAGTATACAGAGTCACTGTACCAAAAGAGAATTTGCTGGCACAGAAGAATTATGAAACAACGTATGATCAGAAAGCAATGGTAATAAAGGGAAAAGTTCCAGCTGCTCTGAAGTAATTATCCCAAAACAAGGCCCCAAGGATTGATGGAATACCAGTTGACATATTTCAAGATACAGATGCAGCCCTGGAAATGCTCACTAGGCTGTACCAAGACACCTGGCCAACTGACTGGAAGAGTCAAAACGTTCAAATCATGTTGGATGCCGTCAAATGGAACAGCATACACATGATTGGAATTCCAGAACTAGGAGTGACAGAAAAGTCACTGAGCAGTTTGTGGAAGATGTAGTAAAAGAAAACTTCCCAGGTATTTTGAAATATGGGCAACTCCACATTCAAGAAGCACAGCAAACACCAAATAGACCCAAGAATAAAAACATCAAGACATAGAATAAAATTTTCCAAATTAAAAATACTAAAAACAGCATGAAAAAAGAGTCACCTACATATGGGAAACAATTTGATTAAGTTCTGATTTCTCAGCAGGAACCAAGAGATGGATACAATGGGATAGCATATACAGAAAGCTGAAAGAAAACAAAGGATCCTACCCATCAAAAAAGACTTCATGAAATATGAAGGAGAAATTAGATATTTTGCAGAAAAGAAGGAAAATAAGGAATTTGTGTAAACAAGACCAAAATGACAAGAAATTTTAAGTGAAGTGCTTCACATGGAGATGCCAAAGGAAAGTGCATGGATCATAGTAACCAGAAACAACAGATAAAGAAATACAGCAAAATAGCAATGGTAAAACCTGGCCTGATAATAATCACACTTAATGTGAATGGGACTAAGTGTGCCAATCAAGAGAAAAAGAGTAGCAGAATGGATAAAACAAACAATCAAACAAACAAACCAAAAAAACAACCCAACCTAAAGTCAATATGTTGCCTACAAGAGACATCTAAAAAGAGAAAGACAGACTCAAAGTCAAAGCGGGGGGTGGGGGAAGGGGGACGGGTGGGGAATGCAACAAGAAAATGGAAACCTCAAAAAAGCAATACTAGTCTCTGATAAAATAGACTTCAGAATGAAAACCACCATAAAAAATAAGGCAGTGCATTGCATACTGAGTAAAGGCACATTAGATCAAGAAGACATAACTTCGGTGAACATTTATGCATCAAATGGTAGATCTGCAAAAGAAATAAAACAATATTTAATAGACTTGAAGAAAGAAATAGCACCTTAATTGTGGTAGGAGACTTTACACCACTATGACCAAAGGCTAGGTCAACTCAAAAGAAACTCAAAGAAGTTACTAAAGATCTAAACTATACGATCAGCCAACTTGACCTTGTGGATGTATTGAGGGTACCGAACCCAACTAAAACTCAATTTATTTTCTCAAGTGCACATGCACATTTCCAGACTCTATTGCATATTAGGACACAAAACAAGCCTCAATAAATTAAAAACAAAAAAAACAAACCAACAACCCCACCACATTAAAAGAGTACAAAGTACCTTCTCAGACCACAGTGTCATAAAACTAGAAATTAACCACATGAGGGTAAAGCTTACAAAACCACCAATGTGAAAGCTAAATAACTCTCTACTACAGCACAATTAGGTTCTAAAAAAGTCAAATTTCTTGAAACAAATGAAAGTACAACAAATTAAAACCTCTGGAATATAGGTAAGGCAGTCCTGTGGGGGCAGTTCATAGCAATAGTCACACACATGAAAAAGGAAGAAAAATCAATGATCTAACTCAATAACTCTATCAAATAGAAGAAGAACAACAATCTAAGCCTAGAGATTCTACAAGAAAATGAATTATAAGGACAAGAGCTGAGATAGAACAGCGAAAGACAATTGAAAGACCAGGAGCTGTTTTATCTAAAGGGTCAATAAAATTGGCAAACCATTGACAAATTTAACAAAAGAAAAAAAGGTAATAAAGAAATGATAGAGGTGACATCTCAACAGAACCAGGTGAAATTAAATTGATAATATCGGAATGCTATGAAAAGCTATAATCTGATAAGTTTGAAAGCCTAGAGGAAATGGTAAAATTCTTTGAAACTCATGCCCTACTACAGATATAGATCACTTGAACAGACCCATTATAAAAGAAGAAATAGAATAGGTTGTAAAAAAGACATCCCCATAAGAAAAGTCCTTGACCGGATGGCTTCCCAGCTGAATTCTACCAAACATTCAGAGAAGATTTATCATCAGTTTTACTTAAATTATTTTTAAAAATTGAAAAAGAAGGAACACACCTAGAATCATTCTACAATGCAATCATAACCCTAATACCAAAACCAGGAAAAACTACTACCAAGAAAAAAACCAACAAACTACAGACCAATATATCTCAGAATATAGATGCAAAAATCCTAGCTGGTAAAATCCAAAAGCACATAAAAAGAATTCATCATGACCAAGTCGGGTTCATAAGAGATATTCAAGGGTAGTTCAACATAAGAAAAACCATCATCATGATTCATTATATTAAAGCAAATAACAACCATATGATCTTAGGAAATGATGCAAAGAAGGCATTTGACAAAATCCAACATCCCTTCCTGATAGACACTCAGCAAAATTGGAATAGAAGGGAATTTCCTCAATATAGTGAAAAAGTATATATGCAAAACCAAGAGCCAACATCATTCTCAATGGAGAAAGACTAAAAGCACTTCCCTTGTAAATAAGGACCAGACAAGGATGACACTGTCACCACTTCTTTTCAGTATTATACTGGAAGTGCTTGCCAGAGCAATACGACAAGAGAAGGAAATAAAAGGCATCCAGATGAACAAAGAGATAGTTAAATTAAAGCTATCATAGGTTCTTGTACATAGAAAACCCCAAGGACTGAACTGAAAACCTGTTAGAGGTAAGTAAACCAATTTAGTAGAATGACATAAGAATGACATAGTAGAATGATATAAGATCAATGTCCAAAAATCAGTGGGATTCCTTTACAGTAACAAAGAGAACTTTATTATCTTTGAAGAAACAAAATAACAAAGAGAAGGAAACCAAGAAAGCAATACCATTTACAATAGCCAACCACAAATTAGGATACATGGGAGTAAAACTAACTAGAGACACCAACGACCTATACAAAGAAAACTACAGAATAGTTCTGCAAACCACAATAAAAGACCTAAAGAAATGGAAAAATGTGCCCTGTTCATGAATAGGAAGACTCAATATTGTGAAAATGACAATCCTACCAAAAGCAATCTGTCTGTTTAACGCAATCCCAGTACAGATAGCAAATTCATTTTCAAGGAGATGGAAAGGGAAATTGTCAAGTGTATTTGGAGAGGAAAGAGACTCTGAATAAACAAAGTACTTCTGAAAAACAATACTGAAGTGTCAGACATGGCCCTCCCTGACCTCAAAACCTACAACACAGTGGTAGTAAATAAAATAGCATGGTACTGTACAATGAGAGACACATAGACCAATGAAACAGAATTGAGAACCCAGAAATGGACCCAGCTACCTAGGTCAACTGTCATTCAACAAGGAAATAAAACCTATCAAATGGTGAAATGACAAGCTCTTCAGTAAATGGTGCTGGCAAAACTGGACTGCTACCTGTAGAAAACAGAAATGGTCCACATCTCACACCATACACAAAAATCAATTCGAGGTGGATCAGAGATGTGAAAGTAAAGCCCAAAACTGTAAAGTTCATCAGAGACAAACTGAGATCGAGCTTAGACAACCTCTTATGGTATAAAGAGATTGCCAAATACAGCCAGAAATGCTCATCTTGGATAGGATAAAACTGATGAATGGGACCGTCTAAAGATTAAATGCCTGTGCACATAAAACACTTTCCAACAGAGAAAAAAGAAAACCTACTGACTGGGAAAAAACATTTGGCAATACCATTTCAGACAAGTGTCTTATATCAAAAGTTTACAGAATCCTACAGTGCTTCCTCAAGAAAAGACCTGATAACACAATTGCAAAACAAGTAAAAGACATGGAAAAACTTTTCACAGAGGAAGATAATCAGATGGCCAACAGACACATGAAGAAATGCTCAAAATCACTGGCAATAATAGAGATACAAATCAAAACGACAATGAGATACCATCTCACTCCAGTAGTAGTGGCAAGGTTTAGCAAGTAATAAATGTTAGAGAGGATATGGAGAGATAGAAACTCATACACTGTTGGTGGTACAACCACTCTGGAAGGCAGTTTGGTGTTTCCTCAAAAATCTTAACAGAAATTCTATGACCCAGCTATTCCACTGCTTGGAATGTATCTGGAGAAAATAAGAACTGAGGCAAAACTGAAGACTTGTACACCAATGTTCATAGCATTATTCACCATCACAAGAACATGGAAAGAGGCCAAATGTGTAACCACAATAGAATGAATTGAGAAAATATAGTATATCCACATTATGGAATACTATGCAGTACACAGGAGCAATGATTTTATAAATTACTGCCTAACTTGGCAGGGACTGAGAGCATTATATTAAGTGAACTAACTCAGTCTCATAAAAATAAATACAGTATAAGACCATTATTGTAGAACATGAATGAAGATCCAAGTGGGAGAGGTGAACAGAGGGGTGAGGATGTAGTGGTGATAGTGATTAATCATAGGGTCACATAATTTGTTGTGTGGAGGGAGGGATGGGTAAAGGAAATGTGAAAGATCTTGTGTGGAAAACAATATACAAATTTTGTAAGTAAACTGTTGTTGTTATGTGGCATTGAGCCACTTGCGACTCATAGTGACCCTATGTACAACGCCCTAAACCCTGCTCTGTCCTGTGTCAATCTCACTGTCTTCAACACACCCACCTTGATTACCCTAGTCACTGACTCAATCCACCTCATAGAGATTCTTCCCCACCTGCACTGTCCTTCCACCCCCCCAAGCATGATGTCCCTCTCCATGGAGTGGTCCCTCCTTGTAACGTGTCCAAAGTATGCCAGACTCAGAATCCTTGCCTCCAAAGAGAAGCCTGGTTTAACACTTTCCAGGAAGAACCTGTTTGTTTTCTTAGCAGTCCATGATACATTAAATACTCCTCCAGCATCACAGCTCAAATCAATTCTCCTTCTATCCTCCCTAGTCATTGTCCAACTCTCTGACGCATAACAACTGATTGAAAAGACTATGGGTGCACCTTAGTCTCCAGAGTGACACCTTTGCTCTTCAGCACCTTGGAGAGTTTCCTAACAGCAGACTTTCCCATCGCAATACGACTTTTAATTTCCTGGCTGTTGTTGCCAAGAGTGTTGACTGTGGAGCCAAGCAAACTAAAACTGTGAACAATCTCAATCTCTTCACCATCCATCCTGATGTTGCCAATTGATCCAGTGATGAGAATCTTTGTCTTCTTAATATTGAGTCTCAATCTATATTGAGGGTCAATCTCTTGACCCTTGACCCTCTGCAACAAGCGCTTCAGGTCCTCCTCAAGTTCAGCAAGCAGGGTTGTGTCATCTGCATAGTGCAGATTGTTGATGGATCTTCCACCAATCCTGTTTCCACACTTCTCCTCATAGAGCCCAGCCCCAGATAATCTGTTCTGCATATAGATTGAAAAGGTATGGAGATAGGACACATCCTGGTGTACACCCTTCCCAATTTTGAACCATGCAGTGTTTCCTTGCTCTGTTCTGACGACTGCCTCTTGGTCCAAGCATAGGTTTCGCATTAGCACGATCAAGTGTTCTGGGATTCCCATTCTCCTCAGAGTCAGCCACAGTTTTTTATGATCCACACAGTCAAACGCTTTTGCATAATCAATGAAACACAGATAGACATTCCTCTGGTATTCTCTGCTTTCAGCTAAGATCCATCTAACATCAGCTACAATATCCCTAGTACCATGACCCCTTCTAAACCCAGCCTGGGCTTCTGGCAGTTCTCTGCTGATGTGCTGTTCCAGTTATTTTTGGATAATCTTCAGTAGGATCTTGCTTACATGTGAAACCAGTGATATTGTTCTATAGTTTCCACACTCTGTTGGGTCACCCTTCTTTGGGATGGGAACAAATATCGATCTCTTCCAGTCAGTTGGCCAAATGGTTGTTCTCCAGATTTCTTGGCACAACTTGGTGAGCACATCCGGGGCAGCATCTGTTAGTTGAAATATGTCAATTGGTATGCCATCTATTCTTGGGGCCTTATTTTTTGCTATTTCCTTCAAAGTAGCTTGAACTTCTTCCTTCATCTCCATAGGCTCTTGCTCATATGTTGTTTCATGAAATTCTTCTGTGCCTGCCAATTCCTTTCAATACAGTGACTCAGTACATTCTTTCCATGTTCTTTTAATACTTCCTGGATCATTTAATATTCTGCCTAAAGCATCCTTGCAAAGTAATTTTATTTTATTACATTCTAATATTTATTTTCATTCCAAAAATGATCCAACTGAGTGTGGAAATTATCAATCAATCAATCAATATCACACGGAAACAAAATCCTGCTGAATATTATTAAAAAATGACTGGAACATCAACAGAAATACCAGAAGTGTAACGTACGTTTGGAAGAGGTCATGGCACTAGGGTTATTATTGCTAATTTCAAATAGATCTTTACTGGAAACAATACCAAAAATATGTCTATTCGTGTTTTATTAACTATATAAAGACATTTAACTGGGTGGATCACAAAAAATTTTGGTTAACATTGCGAAGAATGGGAATCTCAGAACACTTGATTGTGCTATGTGAAACTTATACTCAGACCCAGAAACAGTTGTCAGACCAGAGCAAGAAAACACTGCATGGTTCAAAATGGGGAAAGAAGTGTTTCAGGCATGAGTCCTTTCTCCATACCTTTTCAATCTATTAATGAAACAGATAATTTAGAAAATTGGGCTTTTTGAGGAGGAATGTGACATCAGAATTGGGGGAAGACGCATTACCAACCTACATTATGTGGATGACACAACCATGCTTGCTGAAACTGAGGAGAACTTGAAGCATTTACTGAAGAAGGTGTGAAGGAGTGGAGTCTTCAATATGGTTGCACCTCAACATCAAGGAAACAAAGATTCATGGCAGGAAGTATGGGACATCATGGCAGGAGGCATGGGACTGTGTTGCTTGAGCTGCTCTCACAGTTATTTGTGAGGAAAAGCTACTGTCTAACTTGACCACATGGAACCCCTTAACTCAGGCAACAGGGTGATCCTGGGCATCTCGACAATGGTGAGAATCCATTTCCAGAAGAGAACAACAGGCTTCCTCCTTGGTTATTCAGTTATGATTGGGGAAAAACCTGGTGTCCGACTTGACCATGAGATACCCCTTAATTCAAGCAACAGGTAGGTCAAGGGCACATCGGCAGAGGTGAGAGCCACTTCCAGATGGGAACAACAGGCTTCCTTCTTGATTATTCAGGTGCTTTGAGGGGGAAATGCTGTCAAGCCCATAGTCTTGCAGACCTCAAGCCAAGAAGGGAACCGAAATATATAGGTGCTCTAAGAAACATTGCTGTACTCTGGGTAATTTTATAGTTATAACAGCCTAATATCTACTAAGAAAAGACTTCCATAATGTCATGAATACAGCAATCCACCTCAGCCATTATGAACAAGCAAAATAATCCTTCTCCTAAAAAAGCAGACCCAATGGATATCTCAGATAGAGAGGACCAGAAGAAATATGTTGATGTAGAGTTACTTGATCAGCTACAGAAAAAGATGCAAACGTGGGAAGAAACAATGGAAGTCAATAAGAGAGCAAATACTTCAGAAACAACAACCCAGAAGGAATATATAGATGAGGAGAAACTTGAATAGAAAATGGATGGAAATGCAAAGGATGAAAGAAAAAACTGATAGAATAGACAAAGAAGTACAAGGGGAAAAAATTATCACAAGACATAAAGGGGATAGCCAACACAGGACTGGAAATAATGGAAAAGTATGAAAATGCAATCCAGAATATTAAGACAGAAAAGGCAGAATTATTCAACACACTGGTAGGACAAAAAAGTACAAAAAAGTCATTGATCTGGAAGACGAGAGCTTCACTAGGAACCTACTTGAAGAAAAATCAGAGATGAGACGTAAAGAAAATGAAGAAAACATTAGAATTATGTGGGATGATATCAAATGGAATAATATATGTATGATTGGAATTCCAGAACACAGGAGGAACAGGGAAATCACTGAGAAGATTGTGCAAGAAATACTAAAAGAAAACTTCCCAGGTATTTTGAAGAATGGAGAAATCCACATTCAAGAAGCAGAGAGAGTACCAAATAGACTAGACCCAAAAACAAAAACACCAAGACATATCATAGTCAAGTTCTCCATATTAAAAGATAAGGATAGAATTCTAAAAGTAGCACAAGAAAAATAAAGATTTACAAAGGGGAAATAATTAAGTTCTGATTTCTCAGCAGAAGCCATGTGAGCTAGAAGGCAATGGGATGCCAGCTACAGACAGTTGAAAGATGCCAATTGCCAGCCAAGGATCCTAAATTCAACAAAGCTCTCTATCATATTTGAAGGGGAAATTAGATTCTTTGCAGAAAAGAAGACCCTTAAGGAATTTGGAAAACAAGACCAAAACTACAAGAAATTTTAAGTGAAGTCCTACACACAGAGATACCAAAGGAAAGTAAACGGACCATAGTAACCAGAAACAACAGAAAAAGAAACACAGCAAAATGGCAATGGTAAAACGTGGCCTGATAATAATCACAATTAATGTGAATGGGACTAAACACACCAATTAAGGGAAAAAGAGTAGCAAAATGGATAGAAAACAAAGTCCATCATTAAGTTGCCTACAAGAAAGACAACTAAAAAAGGAAGAGAAAGACAGACTCAAAATCAAAGGCTGGGGAAAAAATACACCAAACAAACAGCAATCTCAAAAAAGCAGGAATGTCAATACTAATCTCTGATAAAATAGATTTCAGAATGAAAACCACCATCAAAGATAAGGAAGAGCATTATATGCTGATTAAAGGCACATCAAGAAGACATAACCTTGGTCAACATTTATGTATCAAATGATAGATAGACCTGCAAAATTCATGAAACAAAGGTTAACCAAATTGAAGACAGAAATAGGCAGCACCACAATAATGGTAGGAGATTTCAACTCACCACTATCACCAAAGGACAGGTCGACTCAAACTCAACAAATGTACAGAAGCTCTAAACTATATAATCAGCCAACTCACACTTGTGGATGTATTCACAATACTGCACCCAACTAAAGCTCAATTAACTTTCTTCTCAAATGCACATGGCAAATTCTTTAGAATTGATCATATATTAGGTCACAAAGCAAGCAGCAACAAATTCAAAACATTTAAATAACACAAAGCATTTTCTCAGACCACAATGCCATAAAACTAGAAATTAACCACAGAAGAGTAAGGCTTACAAAACCACCCATGTTGAAACTAAATAACTCTCTGCTAGAACATGACTGGGTTATAAAAGAAATAAAGAATGAAATAAAAAAGTTCCTTGAAACAATTTATAATGAAAATACAATTTACCAAAATCTCTGGGACACAGCTAAGGCAGTCCACAGGGGGCAGTTCATAGCAATAGGCACACACATTAAAAAAGGGAGAAAGAAGAAGAATCAATGATCTAATGCAACACCTTTAACAAATAGAAGAAGATCAACGAGATAGAAAACAGAAAAACAAATGAAACCATCAACAATAATACCAGGAGCTGCTTTTTCGAAAGGGTCAATAAAATTGACAAACCACTGGCAAATTTAACAAAAGAAAAAAAATAGAAAAGACAAAGATAGCTCGATTAAGAAATAACAGAGGTGACATCACAACAGAACCAAAGGATATTAAATCGATAATATCAGAATACTACAAAAGCAATATTCTAATAAATTCGAAAACCTAGAGGAAATGGACAAATTCTTTGAAACACATCCCTTGCCCAGACTGACAAAGACAGATATAGAACACTTGAACAGACTCATCACAAGAGAAGAAATTGAAGTAATAGAAAGACTTTCCAATAAGAAAAGTCCTGGACCAGATGGCTGAATTCTACCAAACATTCAGAGAGGATCAAAAAGTTGAAAAAGAAGGAACACTTCCGGAGTCATTCTATGAAGCAAACATAACCTTAATACCAAAACCAGGCAAAGTTATTACTAAGAAAGAAAACTACAGACCAATATCTCTCATGAATATAGATGCAAAAATCCTTAACAAAATCCTAGCCAATAGAATCCAAAAGCACATAAAAAAATAATTCACCATGACCAAGTGAGATTCATAACAGGTATGCAAGGATGGTTCAACATAAGAAAAACAATCAACATAATTCACTATACTAACAAAGTAAATAATAGGAACAATATGACCTTAGAAATTGATGCAGAAAAGGCATGTGACAAAATCCAACACTCCTTCCTGATAAAGACACTCAACAAAATTGGAATAGAATGTAGTGAAAAGTATATATGCAAAACCAAGAGCTAACATCATTCTCAACAGAGAAAGATTAAAAACATTTTCCTTGCAAACAGCGACCAGACAAGGATGCCCAGTGTCCCCACTTCTTTTCAATATTGTATTGGAAGTGCTTGGTAGGGCAATATGACAAGAGAAGGAAATAAAAGAGCAAAAAGAGGGCTAAACTGTCGCTACATGCAGATGATATGATAGTGTACATAGAAAACCCCAAAGATTCAACAACAACAACAAACCTGTTAGAGCTAATACATCAATTTAGTAGAGTGGCAGGATATAAGATCAATATCCAAAAATCAATAGGATTTCTCTACAGTAACAAAGAGAACTCAGAGAAGGAAATCAAGAAAGCAATACCTTTACAATAACCAACCATAAATTGAGATACTTGGGAGTGAACCTAGCTAGAGATACAAAAAAACCTATACAAAGAAAACGGCAGAGCATTTCTGCAAGACACAATAAAAAAACCTAAAGAAATGGAAAAATGTGCCCTGTTCATGGGTAGGAAGACTCAATATTGTGAAAATAACAATCCAACCAAAAGCAATCTACATGTTCAGTGCAATCCCAAATCCAGATACCAAATTCATTTTTCAAGAAGATTGAAAGGGAAATTATAAATTTTTTTTTGAGAGACAAGAGACCCTGAATAAGCAAAACACTTCTAAGAAATAAAAATGAGGTTGGAGGCCTAGCACTTCCTGATCTCAAACCCTACCACATAGCAGTAGTAACAAAACCAGCATGGTACTGGTACAATGACAGACACATAGCCCAATGGAACAGAACTGAGAACCCAGAAATAGACTCAGCTATCTATGGGCAACTGATAATTGACAAGGAAATCAAAGCTATCAAATGGGGAAATGATCACCTCTTTAACAATTGCTGCTGGCAAAACTGGACTTCCACCTGCTGAAAGTGGAAACAGGATCCACCTCTCACACCATACACCAAAATCAACTGAAGGTGAATCAGAGACCTGACTTGAGAGTAAAGCCCAAAACCATAACGTTCGTAAGAGATAAACTGGGATCAAGCTTAGAAGCATTAGGCCATGGTATAAAAAGACTGCCAAATATAACCAGTTAGTAGGCCATGGTATAAAAAGATTGCTAAATACAACCAGAAATGCACAATCTAAAGAGGATAAAAGTGATGCATGGGACCTTCTAAAAAGACATCAAAACCTTTTTCCACCAGGGTGAAAAGAAAACATAACAGACTGGGAACAAACATTTAGTAATACCATCTCAGACAAGAGTCTTATAACAAAAGTCAAGAAAAAGACTGATAACACAATTACAAAATGGGTAAAAAACATGGAAAGAATTTTCACAGAGGAAGATTCGAATGGCAGACACATGAAGAAACGTTCCAAATCACTGGCAATAAGAGAAAATGAAACCCAAAATGAGGTATCATCTCACTCCAGAAACAGAGGCAAAGTTTAACATTGCAACAAGTAATAAATGTTAGAGAGGATGTGGCTAGAAAAAAACTCTCATACATTGATGATGGGATTGTAAAATGGTACAACCATTCTGGAAGGCAATTTGGCGCGTCCTCAAAAAGCTGAACATAGAAATTCCATATGACCCAGCTATTTCACTACTTGGAATATACCCTGAGAAAATGAGAACTGAGGCACAAACTAAATTTTGTACACCAATGTTCATAGCAGCATTATTCACTATCACAAGAACATGGAGACATCCCAAATGTCCAAACACCAATGAATGGATTGAGAAATTATTGTACATTCACACAATGGAATACTATGCAGCATGCAGGAACAATGATTTTGTAAATTATTACCTAACTTGGGAGGGACTGGAAAGCATTATGTTGAGTGAACTAACTCAGTCCCCCAAGGATAAATATTGTATAAAACCATTATTGTAGAATGACTATAAGAATCCAAGAGGGATGGGAGAGGCTGGAAGCAGAGAGATGTTGATGTGCAGGAGGAGGAGGGAATTAATCATTGGGTTGTACAATTTGATGGGTGGGCAAGTGAGGGAAATGGAAAGAATTTGTTCAAAATTGCATTACAATTTTGTAAATAAACTAATAGAAAAGGAAAAAAAAGAAAACAAATATTCTTACCACTGGGCTCATTGGCAACATCGTGATAAATGGAGAAGAGACTGAGATTTTTAGTTTCATCTTCCTTGGATCCACTATCAACACTTTTGGCATCAAGAAGTCAAAGATCAATTGCATTGAGGAAGTCTCCTACAGGGACCTCTCCAGAGTGCCTAAGAGCAAGAATGTACGTTTAGAGACTGTTGTTGTTATGTGCCGTCGAGTCGTTTTCGACTCATAGCGACCCTATGCACAACAGCCCTAAACCCTGCTCTATCCTGCGCCAACCGCACTGCCTCTGACACACCCATCCCAATTACC
>NW_006400113.1:841567-860183 GCF_000299155.1 Elephantulus edwardii
TTGACCAGTGTCTCTTAAGTTTAGTTGTACTGTCTCCAAGGGAAGGTGATGTGTCCTGTAGAACTCCTGTGTAGATCATGTTTTCCTTTCTGGAGCACATTCTCCCACCGGTTTTTCCTGGGTACCTGAAAGATGCCTCTTTGCTGTTATCCGAGGTGACCTTCCCCAGTGCGCAGCTTCCTGCCTTCCCTCTCCGGCCGGTTTTTCCTGGGTTTTACACTATGATCACAATTACTTGCTATGCATCAGAGCGTGACTAAGGATGATAGAAGAAGAATTGATGGCTTTGAGTTGTAGTGCTAGAAAAGAGCAATAAACAAACTATGGACAATTGGGCCTGTCCTGGAGAGGGTGAAGCCAAGATGTTCCTTGGAGGCAAGAATTTTCAGCTCCATGTCACATACTTTGGGCATGCTGTGAGAAGGAATAAGTCCTTGATGAAGGACATCATGCTTGGAATGGTGAAGGAACAGTGCAAGAGAGGAAGACCTTGGCAGAGATGATTTGACATGGTAACTAGGCTAATAGGAATAAGTGTGTGGGAGACAGTGAGACTGGCTCAGGATGGCACAGGGCTCAGTGCTGTTGTTCATTGGGTTGCTATGAGTCACACTATCAGTAATTGCTAAATTGCTACCTTTATAGTAATATTGAGAAGAGATTAATGAGTGCTGATGGCACAATAGTTAAATGTTCAGAAACCAAAAGGTTGGTTATTTGAACTAGATAGCCACTCCAGTGGGAAAAAGATAATCTCTTCATGTACTATTTCAAGCTCCACAAACCCAGTAGAAGGTCAGCTATCCACTAGTCAGTTCTGACTTGACGTAGTGAAGAGAGTGAGTGAACCACTCAAGGGGAAAAGACCTTATGCATGCTCCAGTGAAGATTGTAGCCTAGGGAAACTCTTTGGGGCAATTCCATATTTATCTGTAGAGTCTGTATGAGTCAGAATCATCAATGGTACACAATTTTTACCTTCCTTCTTAAAATTTCTGACAAATATTCAGTTACATTAAATCCATATTTTTGTGTAAAATCAAGTTGGAATCGACTCATAGTTGATCCTCTGGTGAGTTTTCAGAGGTAGTTAATTACATGGTAAGGTCGACTTGAACCTTGTACCTTCAAAATTGCAGTGCAGCTTCTTGCCACTAAGCCACCAAAGCTCGCTATTAGATGAATTAAAACTTTCTGTTCAGTTGCTTCTCTATACTAATAAGAGAGTATTTAAAATACACCAGAATGTTTTGGTGTAAACTTAAAAATGCATTTTATTTCCCACAATCTTCCACAGGACTCTTTTATTAATATTTTGACTGTTATCATTCTAGTAGTTGAATACAGTTTTTTTGCTGAGGAGTAGCTGTATTTATTTGTTTATTTTTTAAAATTAATTTCAATGAGCAGAATACCAGAAGGTCTATTTATGGTTTATTGATGATGCAAAGGCATGTCTTTGGATTATGTGGAACAAGTTATAGCTAACATTGAGAAGAATGGGAATCCCAGAGCCCTTGATTGTGCTCACACGAACCTATACCTAGATCAAGAAGCTGTTGTGAAAACAAAGCAAAGGAACACTGTTGTTGTTGCTGTTAAGTGCTGTCGAGTTGCAGGCGACTCATAGCGACCCTATGAAGGAGAGTCCTTGATGCTTGGGTGCCTTTCATCCTCTTTCCAGGTTCAAAGGGTTTCCGGAGGCAAGCTATTATGAAAGTGGATGCCACTCCTCCTTCCAAAGGAACACTACATGGTTTAAATTTAATAAGAGAATGTGTCAAGGTTGTATTCTCTCTCCATACCTATTTAATCTGTATGCTGAACAAATCATTCTAGAAACTGAACTCTATGAAGAAGAATGTGGCATCAAGATCAGAGGAAGACTCATCAATAACCTGCATTATGCAGATGACCCAACCTTGCTTGCTGAAAGTGTGGAGGACTTTAAGCACTTGTTGCGGAAGATCAAAGAATATACCTTTCAATATGGATTGCATCTCAACATCAAGAAAAAAAAATTCTTAAAGACTGGACTGATAGGCAACTTCATGATTGATGGAGAAAAGATTGAAGCTGTCAGCAACTTTATCTTGGATCCACAATCAGCACCTTAGGTAGCAGCAGGCAGTCAGGGACCTCTCCAAATTATGGAAGAGCGTTAATGTCATTTTAAAGACTAAGGTGCAACTGATTCTGGCCATGGTATTTCCAGTCACTTGTTATGCATCTGAGAGAGTGGAATAATGAATAAGGATGATAGAAGAATTGATGCCTTTGAGCTGTGATGTTGGAGAAGAATACCGAACACCTCATGAGGTTGCCAAAAAAACAAACATGTCTTGGAGAAAGCGCAGCCAGAATGCTCCTTGGAGGCAAAGATGATAGAGCTTCACCTCACATACCTCAGGCATGTTTCTAGAAGAGGCTGTTTCTTGGAGAGGAATATAATGTTTGGAAAGACAAAGAGTCAGTGAAAAAGAGGAAGATCCTCAACCAGGTGGATGGATGCAGTGACTAGTACAACAGGCTCTTGGGTGTCAGGAAGTGTGAGGATGGCACAGGTTAAGGTTTAGATATGTTGCTTATAGGGTCACTATGGGTCATTCTTGACTTGATGACACCTAAGAACAACTACGAAATAATGAGAGTTTTTAGTAATATTTTAATACATGTGTCTAAAGTATATATAGAAACCCCTTAAAACATTAATAAAAGCCATGATTAAAAGAACTATGTTGTGGATTTTAAAAAAATTGTATGTGTGTGTGTGTGTGTATGTGAAAGTTTACAAATTATATTGGTTTTTAATTTAATCATTCATGTTGTTATTAGGTGCTGTCAAGCACAACTCATAATGACCTTATGAATAGCAGATCTGAACCCCATCCTATCCTGTGCCATCTTCACACTTCCTGAGAAACTAGGGCCCATTACAGCAGTCACTGTGTCCATCCATCTGGTTGAAGGTCTTCCTCTCCTTCATCAAGCCTCCAACCTTCCAAGCATTGTGTCACTCTGCAAGAAATAGTACCTCCTAGCAACATACTTGAAGTATGTTCATCATCCTTGTCTCCAAAGAGCACTCTGGCTGCACCCTCTCCAAGACATATTTATTTTGTTCTTTTGGCAGTCCACAGGATGTTCAACGCTTTTTTCCAATACCACAACTTTGCATTTGCCTTTGAGGAATCAATTCTTCTGTCGCCCCTATTCATTATCCAGTTCTAAAATGCATAGCAAGTGATTAGGAAGACCAAGGCCTGAATCAGACACACCTTAGTCCTCAAACTAACACCATTACTAGTTCCCAGCAGAGTATATATTGTTATTGTTGTTGTTATATGCCATCGAGTCACTTGCGACTCATAGCAACCCTATGTAAAACAGCCCTAAACTCTGCTCTGTCTTGTGCCAATCGCACGGTCTCTGATATACCCATCCCAATTACCCCAGTCACTGAACCAATCCACCTCATAGAGGGCCTTCCCCTCCTGCGCTGTCCTTCCACGCTACCAAGCATGATGTCCCTCTCCAAAGACCTGTCCCTCCTTACAACATGTCCAAAGGATGTTAGACAGAGCCTCAGAAACCTTGCCGCCAAGGAGCCGCCTGGTTTGACCCTTTCTAGGATGAATCTCTTTGTTTTCCTAGAAGTCCATGGTACCCTCAATACTCTTCTCCAGCACCACAGCTTAAAGGCATCAATTCTCCTTCTATCCAACTCTCAAGTGATAGCAAATACCATGGCCTGTGTCAGACTCACCTTAGTCTCCAGAGAGACACCATTACTCTTCAGTAGTTTGGAGAGGTCCCTAACAGGAGACATTGTCCAACTCTCAAGTGATAGCAAAGACCATGGCCTGTATCAGACTCACCTTAGTCTCCAGAGAGACACCATTGCTCTTCAGTACTTTGGAGAGGCCCCTAACAGGAGACTTTCCCATGGCAATATATCTTTCAATTTCCTGGCTACTGGTGCCGAGAGTGTTGACTGTGGAGCCAAGCAAACTAAAGCTGTGAACAATCTCAATCTCTTCACCATCCATCCTGCTGCTGCCAATTGGCCCAGTGGTGAGGATCTTTGTCTTCTTGACATTGAGCCTCAATCCATATTGGAGGCTACAGTCCTTGACCCTCTGCAGCAAGCGCTTCAGGTCCTCCTCATTTTCAGCAAGCAGGGTTGTGTCATCTGCATAATGCAGATTGTTGATAGATCTTCCACCAATCTTGACCCCACATTTCTCCTCATAGAGCCCAGCCTCTCGGATAATCTGTTCTGCATACAGGTTGAAAAGGTATGGAGACAGAACTCATCCCTGGCATACTCCCTTCCCAATTTTGAACCATGCAGTGTTTCCTTGCTCTGTTCTGACGAATGCCTCTTGGTCCAGGTATAGGTTTCTCATTAGGATGATCAAGTGTTCTGGGATTCTCATTCTTCCCAGAGTCAGCCACAGTTTGTTATGATCCACACAATCAAATGCCTTTGCATAGTCAATGAAACACAGATATACATGCCTCTGGTATTCCCTGCTTTCAGCTAAGATCCATCTAACATCAATTACAATATCCCCAGTACCACGGCCCCTTCTAAACCCAGCCTGGACTTCTGGCAGTTCTCTGCTGATGTGCTGTTCCAGTCGTTTTTGGACAATTTTCAGTAGAATCTTGCTTACATGTGAAATTAATGACATTGTTCTATAGTTTCCACACTCTGTTGGGTCACCCTTCTTTGGGGTGGGAACAAATATAGATCTCTTCCAGTCAGTCGGCCAAGTGGTTGTTCTCCAGATTTCTTGGCACAACTTGGTGAGCACGTCCAGGGCAGCATCCGTTAGCTGAAATACGTCAATTGGTATACCATCTATTCCTGGGGCCTATTTTTTGCTATTTCCTTCAAAGCAGCTTGAACTTCTTCCTTCATCACCATAGGCTCTAGCTGGTCCATTTCATCTCACTGTCTAGTATGTTAATGTGCATGAATTCCATTTCATTTTTCACAATTTTCAGTTTACCAATATTGAAACTATGTACATTCCATGTTTCAGTTATTAAATGACTTTTGTTTTTGTTTTTCCTCATTTCAACTAACTACCAATCTGGGCTCTACCGCTGCACCACTGTAACTATCTGTGTTCCTCTACTGTTCAAAGGGTTTTCAAAGGCTTCTCATTTAAGAAGTGGATGGCCAATCCTGCTTTGTAGTTTGTCTTAATCTGAGAGCTCTACTGAAATCTGTCCACCATGGGTAATCCTTGTGGCATTTGTCACACCAGTGGCATAGCTTTCAGCAGCACAGCAATAAGAAGCCAAATAGACTCCACTTTACGTAGTACTCACTCTCTTTGAGTAACCAAACCCTGTGTGTGGAAAATGTCTGCTCCAAGTCCTAAAGTTTTGTCTTGACCTGTTTCCCAAAAGAGTAGTTACTATTGTTTATGTAAACGTTTTGCGTTGTACCCTTGATAAACCCAAGATGTAAATGTTTTGTACTGTACCTGTGACCTACATCACTGTACCCTTAGAAATATGTTAACAGCAGGATATTGCAGCCTGGATCCACATAGCCTAGCCATCAAAAGGAAAGTAAGAATATAAAAGCACCTTGCTGAGGCTAGAAAATTGGGGAATCCTGCCATGCTGCTGGGACGCTCTGCTATGCAGCGAATAAACGACCTCACTTATAATCTTGTGGCAGCGGCAGATTAAGTGTCTCTTAATCTGTTGGGCATAATATTTTGGAGGCCCAAGTGAGATAAAGAGACACGCCAAAAGCCCTTCTGCAGCTCCAGGAGGCAGACATGCTGTCTTTTCCATGGGACCTGATGATGTTCTACAGCCTCAGGAAAGGGCATAAGGCCACCCTGTCAGCCTGAAGAGATGCCGAATGTCTGTGACTGAAAACGTCAGGTGGAGACTGGGGAGGGTCAGAGCGACCAGGGGCCTCCCTTCTCCTTCAGGTTGGAGAAGAGGTTGGACGCGACCCAGATTCCCCCTCAGAGGACCCGGATAGTGCAGGGGCCTCCAATCTGGAAAACCAACTTGTCTGTATCTGTTTCTGTGTGCCTGCACTTCCACCACAGAAGGTCCTGACACAGCGGGAACCTGCTGGACAGGGAAGTTGTGTTGTCTGCTTCTCTGTGCCCTTCAAATGTCTTTTGTCTGCTTAATGTTGAGTAGGAGAATTTGTCAACTGACAAGCAGCTCCCTTTTGTGGTGAAACTCTATCAGTGCATGCTTGTGCCTATTATTGTTTAGGGGGGAAAGGATTGTCTTTTAAGGTCTCCTCTTGCCTGTTTCCCATTTCTCAGAGAAACTTGTGGTTTGGTTTAGTCTCTCTTCCATTGTCTTCTGGGGCCTATCTTCCTTCTTTCACCTGCAGCCGCTCACAGTGTAAAAAATCACCTGCAAGTTAAGGCTTGCGCTGGTTCCTGCAGTGTTGCAGGCACTAGTGAGTGGGTGCTTGCTGGTAGTCTGCATACTGTAGCCGGGTGGCTTCTCAAGCTGGACATCTGGCCTGCTTGCCAGCTCTTCTTTCATCTGTTAGCCTCTCTCTCTCCCAGGCAGCTTTGTTCTTGGCTTGTGGCCCCTTTGAGTCACTTTTTCTGTCCTTAAGCCGCACCAAGCCCTGATTCTCACCCCTTGGGGTCTTCCTGGTCCAGCAGACTCTGTGCTACGGATCTTCCGTGGTGCCCTGAGGAGTCCTCCCTCTTTCTCCTCTGCCTGGAGGAACCCTCCCATCTCTGAAGCTGCCAGGCCAATAATCTGTCTTCCCCCTATCCCCCCTTCTGGGTCATCTATGTTTATTCTGTGTTATTTTTATTTATTTTATTTGCATTTTGTGCCTCCTTCTCTCTGCTGTTCTCATAAGGAGGGGTTTTCTCGGCCCTCCACCTCCCTAGGGTGCATACTTAATAACTTAATCACTTTAGGGATGTTTATTTTCCAGAAGCTAAAGCAGGTGAAGTCCGCAACTGGGCGGCAAATCTGGCTGGTAGTCTGGCAGATCTTTACCACTCATTCTTCCCAGCCTTCCATCCCCTTACCTCCCCTCTCGCAGCTCCAGTAGGGCAGGGGTAGTGGTGGTGTAGGTGGGCAGGGCTGGGAGTAGGGCTTATGGGTGGGGGTGGGGGTGGATCCCCCAGCATCCAGCCATCAACAGATGCACTTGCACCATGGTGGTGCACTGCTCAGCAGGAAAGGTGGCCTGAGGGGAGAAGTGGATCTCCACTTCCCATGCTCCTGTGCTCCCCATGCCAGTCACAGTGCAGTTTGGGTGGGAGAGAGGAGATAAGAGGAGAGGGGAAGGGAGGGGAAGGCAGAGGAGAGGAGGGGAAGGAAGGGGAGGAGAGGAGAAGGGAGGAAGGAAAAAAAAAGAAGCCCGTAGACAGTGTAAAGTCAGTAGCAGCCCCCACTGTGCTGGGTCTGGGTCTTCCTGGAGTTAGGTTATTTAAATTGTAGCGCAAAGCAAGTAGTAGTAAACTCCATCCAAGGCTAAATACCTGCACAAGTACCATGAAAGAAAGCGAAAAAGAACTTTAGGAAAGTGTTCCAAAAAGTATCTGTGCCCTATCCCCTCCTCATACTCGAACCAGACTCCACTACCTTCGAGGGCACTCTTGCTCTGTCTCCTCCTCATGCTTGAGCTAGACAACACTATCAGGGTCCAATGAATAAAGTGCCCACTATTGCCTATCCTCCTGATTCCCTCCTTCCTCTAGACAGGTATATGGGGAGGAGGCTTATTAGTATGTCCCTTTCACCACTAGTAACCTCTACAATTAGAAACACCAGAACCTCACCTTTTTCTGAGAAGCCTCGGGCTTTAATTTCCCTGTTAAAGTTCATTTTCTTTACACACCAGCCACCCTGCATAATTGACTCCAGCTATTGCAGACTTTCTTTAGTTTGGAGGGCCGAGAAAAGGTTCTAGAAGTCAAGAAGGCAGTCTCTGGGCCAGAAGGAGCTTTGGGAGTAGATCAAGAGGCTCAAGTAGCGTGGATCCTTCCAACTGTTCAGCCTGAGTGAAATCCCAACACTAACAGAGGGAAGGAGTTTCTCAACACCTACTGGCAGACCCTGCTGCAGGGGACTCAAGAAAGCTGCCAAGAGGCCAATCTCTCCAAGGTAAGCACTGTCATATAGAGGTCAAATGAGTCCCTCATGGCCTCCTTGAGGCCTATAGGGTATACACCCCTGTTAATCCTAAGGTACCTGAAAATGCACAGGCAGTAAATTTGGTCTTTGCAGTGAAGTCAACCCTGTTGTTGTTGTTATGTGCCATCGAATCGCTTGCAACTCATAGCGACCCTATGTACAACAGCCCTAAACTTTGCTCTGTCCTGTGCCAATTGCCCTGTCTCCAACCCATCCTGATGACCCCAGTCACTGAATCAATCCACCTCATAGAAGGTCTTCCCCTCCTGCACCGTCCCTCCGCTTTCCCAAGCATGATGTCCCTCTCCAAGGACCGGTCTCTCCTTACAACATGTCCAAAGTATGTCAGACGAAGCCTCAGACATTAAAAAAAGTTTGCAGACAATTAAAGGCTTTGATAAAAAAACAAAAAACAAACAAAATAAAAAACAGGACAGAGCTAATGGCAATAGCACAGAAAGTCTTTAGCGATCAAGAACCCCCAGAAGAAAAAGTAGCCAAAAGGCCAGGGAAAGTGACAACTGTCAACTTACAGGCTCAGCTGGAGGCCAATGTGAAGCAACAGAACAAATCCTCAAAGGAGGGAAAAGCGTGAAGTTCAGGCACCCCCAAATAGAGAAAAAACAATGTGCTAAGTCTAAGAGGTATGAGCACTGGAAAATGAGTGCCCCTATGAGGACTCAAAGAAAATCACAGAAGTTCTGGCCCTCCCTCAAGGAAATCAGTCAGATGAAGACTAACAAAGCCAAAATCTTCCATTCTAGGCCCCCAGTTTTAAAGAGAATAGAATAAGACTTGTCAGAAAATATGATCCCCAAAAGAATACTGTCTTCTTAGGGCATAAACAAGTGACACATTCTTTCCTCGTAGTTACCAGTGGCCTTTCTCTTTGATAGGCTGTGATCTGTTGCAGAAACTAAGAGCCATTAACTCATTCTCTTGACTGTGACACTGCCTATGGCCCTTCAACCGAGTATAACCACTTCCTTGTCTGAGGAATACCTGTTGGTTCTGGACAAAACACCTTGGAAGTTCTTTTCTCCAGGAATTGAAGCATTTGGGCTCTCTAGTTTGGGCTGAGATAAAACCACCAAATTTGGCTGCATATCAT
Organism: Elephantulus edwardii; assembly: GCF_000299155.1. Lineage (NCBI taxonomy): Eukaryota > Metazoa > Chordata > Mammalia > Macroscelidea > Macroscelididae > Elephantulus > Elephantulus edwardii. The sequence goes on from NW_006400113.1 coordinate 850,839, forward strand.
CCTCCAGTGTTGAACTTGTTGGTCAATCAACCAAGAGTGACTTTTATCCAGAGCCAAACCATCAACTCTGCTACTTTGCCACCAGATGATGATCCTGAAAGAGTCATACATGAGTGCCAGAACCTCGTAGATGTAACTCAAACCAGTCACCCTGAGCTCCCTCGAGTGATAAGGAAAAATGGCGAGATTATCTGGGCCCAAGCTTTGAACCAAGAGAGCTCAGCCTAAAAGGCTAAACTAATAGCCCTGACACAAGTTCTGCAATGGGGAAAAACTAGCGTCTGACCATTTAAATGGACAGCAGGTAAGCTTCTGTCACCACAGAAATATATAGACAGATATACCAAGAGAAGCTTGCTCACCTCAGGGGGGAAAGCTTTCAAAAAGAAAAAAAGAAATCCTGGCCCTCCTAGAAGCTATTCATCTCCCAACCCAAGTGTCCATTGTGCATTGTTCGGGGCACCAGAAAGAAAAATCTCTAGAAGTCAGAGGTAATCGAGATACCTGGGAGGTGGCCCTAAAACCAGTCTGTCCACTAAACATCCTGATTGTGTACCCTAAATTCAGCTTGCCCCCTCACCCCATGTATAGCCCTGAAGAGAAGGAATACTTCAAGGCCCAAGGGGGAAAGGAAGACCCACAAGGATGGCTGCAGTTACCAGATGGACACATCCCTATCCCTTCTAGCTTGGACAGAATGCTGATTCAACACCTCCACAGTTCCACCCACCTGGGCTCCCGAAAACTGCAAGAACTACTTAAAAGGTGATTACCATCTCCCGCTTCACCAAAGCAGTAAGAGAATAACCTCAAACTGTGAGGGCTGTGCTTTTAATAAATTCCACAAATCAGAAGAAGTAAAAAAAAAAAGAGAGAGAGAAGGTGGGGTACCCAACCAGGGGAGAGCTGAGAAATAGACTTCACTAAATCAAAGAAAAGACAAAAGATATATAAGTACCTCCTAGTCATGGTAGACACCTTCTCTGGGTGAGTAAAAACTTTCCTTTTCCACCTTGTCAGAAATGACTTAAGTAGTGGTCAAGAAATTGCTCCAAGAAATACTTTCCCAATTTGGTTTTCCCATCTCACAGGGGTCCAACAATGGTATGGCCTTCACAATCTCTGTGTCAAAACGGATAGCCCAAGCACTAGAGATATGCTAATGGAAGCTACAGAGTGCATACAGACCTCAAAGCTCAGGACAAGTAAAAATAAACTTAGACCAAATTAATTTTAGAGACTGGCAAAATATGGGCAAGGATCTGTCCCTGGGCCTTACTAAAGATCAAGTATACCCCACACAGGAAAAAATTTACTCCTGTTGAAATCATGTTTAGGAGACCCCCACTACTATTACCAAGTGTGAAGGCAGTGGCTGTTGCAGAATTGTCTAACTCTGAACTAATTCAGTCTTTGCAGACATTCCAGGAAGTACAGAATGAGGTCCAGTCCCAAATCCGGGCTGCCCATTCTCCACCAGAGGCATCACCAGATGTACCAATGAACCCCTTATTAACAGAAGACTGTCCTAGTCCACAGGCACTGTCCCAGAAATTTAGAGCCCCTGTGCACTATGGTCCTGTCCACCCCAACTGTAGTCAAAGTCATAGGACACCGCGAGTGGATTCATTAGGCCCACCTGAAGCATGCCCCAAAAGATGATGAGATGATGAGATGTAAGGTCCAACCCACCAGAGATCCAGCCAAGATGATGTTGGAAAATGCCAGCTCAGCTGATTCCACAGGGACTGTTATTAAAATAGACCATTTGTGTATTATTCAGATCCCTGTAGACTAGTGTAAGTAGCCACAAGCCCCTGAGTTGTAAAAGTTTGACATATAACAAAGCCAGGGAGCAGGCTTGCTCAATCCCTGAGGAAATATGAATCTTTGTCAGACCTGGTGAGGCAATTGTAAAAGGCATAGAAAGTTGTGTGTAAATCAGTGACTAAGTAGAAAGATAGTAAGAGTCATGTTTCTTTTGAAAGAAATACAGTATGCGAATAAAAGTAAGAGTAGGTGAATTTTATTTAAAGTAGTGGTAGACTATCTAATTGAATAACCTGACAATATATATCAGGAAGTGAATCCAGGCAGTTTAGCTAGTTCTTGAGCCCCAATACTACCCCTTACCCGTAAACGACACTCCCTTTTGAAATGTCAAAGATTTGAAATGTGTATAAAACCAGTGGGGAATGAGAGCCAAGTAGACTACATTTATGTAGCACTCTCTCCATTTGAATAATCAAACCCTATATGTGGCAAATGTCTGTCCTGAGCCTTAAAGTTTTTTCTTGACCTGTTTCCAAAAACAGTAGTTGCTATTGTTTATGTAAACATTTTACACTGTACCCTTGATAACCCAAGATATAAATGTTTTGCACTGTACCCTTGATAAACCCAAGATGTAAATGTTTTGTACTATACTGGTGACTACATCACTGTACCCTTAGAAATATGTCAAAAGAGAATTTTGTAGCCTGGGCCCACTTAGGTCAGCATCTAAAGCAAAGTAAGAGTATAAAAGCACCTAGCTGAAACTAGGAAATTGGAGAATCATGCAATGTTGCTAGGACCTCCACTGTGCAGCAAATAAATGATCTCACTTATAATATGGCAGTGTGTGTCTCTTAATTTGTTGGGCACAACAACAACACACAAATTATCTCATCACAGCAAACTGACAGACAAAAGCTGTTCAAATTAGAACAATGTTTTCCTCAAACACAACAAACTGCCAATTTTCATATATAACTCTAATAGTAAATCAGTCTTCACACTAATCTAGCTTACTCCTGATTGCTAATTCAATCAATGTGACCAAACAGCATATACCTGATTGCCAATTTAATCACCACAACCAATTAGCTTAATTAAATCAAAACAACCCAATCAACTTTTACACCTGATTGTTAATTAAATCAAGACAATTTACCCTGGACATTGTTAAGAAAGAAATGGAACGTGTAAATATTGACATACTAGGTACTGGTGAAATGAGATGGCCTGCTTGGCATGGACATTTTGAATCAGATGATCATATGATTTACTATGCCGGGGATGAAAAGGTGAGAAAAAATGGGGTTGGTTTCATAATTAAAAAAGGCATTTCTAGATCTATCCTGAAATACAACAATGTGGTGAGCGACAGGATAATATCCATACACATACAAGGAAGTCCAGTGAATACCACTATCATTCAAATATATACACCAACAACTAGAGACAAAGAAGAGGAAATAGAAGATTTCTATCAACTTTTGCAGTCAGAAATTTATCAAACATGCAATCAGGATGCATTGATAATAATGGGCCACTGGAATGCAAAGGTTGGAAACAGGGAAGAAGGATCAGTAGCTGGAATACATGGGCTCGGTGAGAGAAATGAGGCTGGAGATAGGATAGAGTTCTGCACATTCAGTGATTTATCCATTGCAAATACCTTTTATAAGAAACATAAACACAGGCTATACACATGGATTTCACCTGATGGTATACATAGGAATTAAATAGATTACATTTGTGGAAAGACTCGCTGGAGAAGCTCAGTATCAGCAGTGAAAACCAGGCCGGGTGCTGATTGTGGGACATACCATCAACTACTCATATGCAAGTTCAAGCTGAAGTTGAGGAAAATGAAATCAAGTCCACAGGAACCAAGATTTGACCTTAAGTCTCTTCCACTCGAATTTCAAAACCATCTCAGGAACAGGTTTAAGGCGTTGAGAACCAATGAGCATAGACCAAATGAGCTCTGGGAGGATATCAAGAAAATTGTCCATAAAGAATGCAAAAGATCATTACAAAGGCTGAAAAAGAAGAAAAGACCAAGTTGGATGTCAAATGAGACTCTGTGTATTGCATTAGAGCACTGAGAAGCCAAAGCTAAAGGGAGAAACAAGAAATCAAAGAGCTGAACAGAAAATTTCAAAAGGCAGCTTGGGGTGACAAAGCAAGATACTATAATGAAATGTGCAGAGAGCTGGAGTCAGAAAATCAAAAGGACTGAACTTGCTCAGCGTTTCTGAAGCTGAAGGAGCTGAAAAACAAATTCAAGCCACGGGTGGCAATACTTAAGGACACTTTGAGTAGAATGTTAAATGATCCAGGAAGTATCAAGAGAGGATGGAAGGAGTACAAAGAGTCACTGTATCAGAAGGAATTGGCTGACACAGAAGAATTTCATGAAATAACATATGAGCAAGAGCCTATAGTGATGAAGGAGGAAGTTCAAATTGCTTTGAAGGAATTGGCAAAAAACAAGGCTCCAGGAATTGGCGGCATACCAATTGACATATTTCAACAAACAGACACTGCTCTGGATGTACTCACTAAGTTGTGCCAAGAAATCTGGAAGCAGACTGACTGGAAAAGATGGATATTTATTCCCATTCCTAAGAAAGGTGACCCAACAGAGTGTGCAAATTGTTGAACAATATCATTAATATCACTTGCAAGCAAGACTCTGCTGAAAATTATCCAAAAACGTTTGGAGCAATATGTCAACAGAGAACTGTCACATGTGCAGGCTGCATTTAGAAGAGGTCACGGTACTAGGGATATTATAGCTAATGTTAGATGGATCTTGCCAGAAAGCAAAGAATACCAGAAGAATGGCTATCTGTGCTTCATTGACTATGCAAAGGCTTTCGACTGTGTGGATCACAACAAGCTGTGGCTGATTCTGACAAAAATGGGAATCCCAGAACATTTGATTGTGCTAATGCGAAACCTATACTTGGACCAAGAGACAATCATCAGAACTGAGCAAGGAGACTCTACATGGTTCAAAATCAAGAAGGGGGTCCTTCAGGGATGTATTCTGTCTCCGTACCTTTTCAATCTGTGTGCAGAACAGACATCTGAGACGCTGGGCTGTATGAGGAGAAATGTGGCATCAGGATTGGTGGAAGAGTCACCAAAAACCTGCGTTATGCGGTTGACACAACCCTGCTTGCTGAAACTGAGGAGGACCTGAAGTCCTTGCTACAGAAGGTCAAGGACTGCAGCCTTCAATACAGATTGAAGCTCAACATCAAGAAGACAAAGATTCTCACCACTGGGCCAATTGGCAGCATCAGTATGGATGGTAAAGAGATTTGAGATAGTTAACAGTTTTCGTTTGCTTGGCTCCACAGTCAACACTCTTGGTACCAGCAGCCAGGAAATCAAGAGATGAATTGCATCAGAGAAGTCAGCTGTGAGGGACCTCTCAAGAGTACTGAAGAGCAACGACGTCAGGCTGGAGACTAAGGTGCGCCTGATCCAGGCTGTAGTCTTCGCAATTATGTGCTATGCGACAGAGCGTTGGACAGGGACTAGGGATGATAGAAAGATAATTGATGCCTTTGAGCTGTGGTGCTTGAGAAGAGTGTTGAATATATTGTGTACTTCTAGCAGAACAAACAGGTTTGTCCTGGAGAAGGTGAAGCCGGAATGCTCCTTGGAGTCAAGGATTCTGAAGCTTCGTCTGATATACTTTGGGCATGTTGCAAGGTCCTTGGAGAGGGACATCATGTTTGGCAAAGTGGAGGGGCGGCGCAGGAGAGGAAGACCTTCAATGAGATGGATTGATTCTGTGACTGGAGTGGTGGGAATGAGTGCGTTTGAGATGGCTAGGTTGGCACAGAGTAGAATGGCGTTTAGAGCTCTTGTACATAGGGTCGATATGAGTCGCAGGCGACTCGATGGCACATAACAACACAGCAACAACAACCCTGCTGAATCCAACGGCTTCAGACAAGAAACTCCAGACATTTATTCACCTTTAAAAAATTATTTTTTAGAAAATTTTATTCGTTTTAATGAACATTTAGGTTTACATATGGAATTCGTTTATATTGTATTTCACTTTCCTTCATCCACATTGTGTTTCATATAATCATTCCCATATATTATATAAAATTAGTGTTGATCTATGCCCACCATTACCCAATCTTTTTTTTTGTCTCCCTTGGATCTTTCCCATTTCCTTCACCCCTGCCTGTCAAACTTGATGACCTGTGATTTTCCTCTTACCCACCGTCAGCCCCCTTGCTCACCCCTCTTTCTCCTTGGGCCTTAATATACATTTTACTAGTTATCTTTCTAGTTTTGTAATAATGGTCTTATGCAATATTTGTCCTTTTGAGAAAGAGTTCATTCAGCATAATGTTCTTTAGTCTCTTCCATGTTATCTAGTACTTTTTAAAATTGTTGCTCTTGAGTACTGTATAACATTCCATTGTGTGAATGTACCACGGTTTCCCAATCCAGTCATTTGTTGATAGATTATTTGGGCTGTTTCCATGTTTTTGCTATTGCTATTAACAATGCTGTGAACATCAGTGTACAAATCTCCATTTGTGTCTTAGCTCTGATTCCTTGGGGTATATTCCCAACAGTGAAATTGCGCAGTCATATGGAATCTCTATGTTCAGCTTTTTTTGAGGAAACACCAAAAGCCTTTCCTTCATCAATTCATAGAATCATGGGGTTCTTATTATTTGCTTTGGTAATGTAATGAATTGTGCTGATTATATTTTTTCTTATTTTGAACTGGTTTTGCATACCTGTTATGAATCCCATCTATTGGTGTCTACTCTTTTTTGTTTTGTTTTGTTAAGTTTGCCAATAGTTTGTCAATTTTATTGACCCTTTTGAAGAACCAGCTCTTGTTCTTGTTGATAGTTTTAATTGCTTTTATGTTTTCTAGCTCATTGATTTCAGCTCCTGTTCGTATAATTTCCTTTCTTCCAGAAGTTGAGGGTTTGATTGTTTTTCTTTTTCTATTTGATAGAAGTGTTGAGTTGGATCTTTAATTTTGCTTCTTTCTTCTTTTTTATGTGAATTGCATCCTGAAGACTGCCTTAGCTGTATCTCAGAAGTTGTAGTATGTTGTATTTTCATTTGTTTTTTGGAACTTTAATTTTTTTAAATTTCTTCTATAACCCAATTGTGTCCTAGAATGATGTTATTTACCTTTCACGTGGGTGGTCATTAATTTCTAGTTTTATAGCATTGTGGTCTGAGAAGACACTTTGTATTGTTTCAGTGTTTTTAATTTGTTGAGATTTGGTTTGTGTCCCAATAAATTATCAATTCTAAAGAATGTACCATGTACACTTTAGAAGAAAGTAAATTGACCTTTGGTTTGGCGCAGAACCCTGGATATATCCACAAGGTCTAGTTGGCTGGTCGTATATTTTAGATCTTCTGTATCTTTGTTTCTTTAGATGTTGACCTATCCTCCAGTGATAGTGATGTGTTAAAGTCTCCTACCACAATTGTGGTGCTTTCTATTTCTTCGTTAAAGTCTATTAATTGTTGCTTTATGGATTTTGCAGGTCTATCATTGGGTGCACAGATGTTGACCAAGGTTATGTCTTCTTGATCTGTTGTGCCTTTAATCATTATATAGTGTCATTCCTTATCTTTTATGTAGTTTTCATCATGAAGTCTATTTCAGCAGTGATTAGTATTGTTAGTCCTACTTTTTTGTGGATGCCACTTTCTTGGTATATTTTTTTTCCAACCTTTGATTTTTAGTCTTTTACTTCATTTTTCTTTTTCTTATAATATATTCCCGTTGAAGTTCTTGTCTCCAGCTCATTGACTCTTTGGTCCATTTCTTGTCCCTCTACTGTGTTGGACATCTCTGCCATTTTGGTCTTAATATTCTGAGTTGCTTTTTCATGCATTTCTGTTATTTCTAGTAATGTATTTTAGCTGTACCTTCTTTCTCGTGATGATTTTTTAAGTTCTTGTACCTTTTTATGTATAATTTCAGTTCTTCCATCTTTTGCAATTTCTTCTGTAATTGCTCAAGTTCCATGTTTAAATATTTCTTCTGGCTCCCTGTCTCCAGAGTATTTGGTTTATTTATGGCCTCTATTCTTTCTTCCATCATTTGCACCTTGTTCCACAGTTGTTCATGTAACTCTACATCAATACTTTTCTTCTGATTCACTGTCTTTTGGTATTATTTCTGGCTTCCATTATTTGTTTCCTCCATTAGTTTTGTGCCTTCTTCCATACTTGTTTGAGTCCATGTGAAGATATATCTTCTACCTCCCTGGCTCTGAGATATTCATTGGGTCTGCAATATGCTCTGTGTTTTTTTGAGAACACTTAATTTGTTTTTTACTGGGTTTGAAGTTGCATGCTGCTTTCTTGACATTATGTGAAGTTTTTCTTGTTATGTGTTAGGCTATTTCTATTGTATTTGTGTAGGTTTTTGATAATTCTTTATGTTGTTCTTGATTAGTTGCCATCGTCAAATGCTCAGTCAATGGGGATGGGCAACAGTCTCTCCTGGAAGACCTTTCTGGTCCTGTGCAATGGGAAAGACTGTCTTTCATAAAGTCCTTCAGGTCTCTGGTCTGCAGTGCAGTCCTGAGAGAATTTTACCTTATTGCAGCTCCCTTTCCTAAAGTCTATTGTCCTCTTTTGTCTGTGGAGTGGTACATGTCCAGGTGCTCCAACTTAAGCAGTTTCTGCCAGGGGGCTTTGACCACAGCTTCCTCACTATCACATCAGCATGCCAGCTGTGAAAGTGAGTCTCTCACCTGATGGGAGCCCCTTCTTCCAAACTTTGTTGTCCTTTTTTGGTCCCTGGGATTGGCCTGCAGCAGTCAGATACCTTTCTTTAAAAAAATTATTTTATTAATTTTCATGAACATTTACAGAGATTTTGGATTTCCATGCATTCATTGTTGCACTTGTTTAAAAGAGATATATGTTTAGGTATTATTTGCATGGCAAGAGTCCAGAATAAAAGCTGCATAGTAAAGTAAACTGGGGTGGGTGGGTGAGCAGGAGATTGTACAACAATTAAAGAATTATTTTTTTTTCTCAAAGAGAAAAGCAAACTGTGGGGGAAGGGTAGGAGGAGTGATCAGGGAGGAAAATGGGCAACAATGAATGAATGGAAATCCAAGTTCTCTATAATTTTTCATTAAAATCTCAATTTAAGTAAAATAAGAATTGGCGCCACAGCAGCTAATAACAACATGTCTGAGGAGTTAAATGGTAATTTGTTACAGCCATGCATTTATTTATAAGGTCAAAACCTTACGATGAGAATCACAAAGAATATCCTAGGGAGTAAACTGCAAATTGGTGAGCTAACTTTCAACAAAGTTAAATTACTATCATGGAATAAGTCTACTTCACCAATTTCATCTAAATTACGTCAAGGTATCATCTAAAGGAAAAATTGTATAAAAATTTAAGCTATAGAATAACCAGCCTTCCAATGTAGCATTGTTTATACTGCTGTTTTTCAGCAAAATGTTGTATTTTAAGTTAAGCATCACAATGGAATTGTGTATTACAGTTAAAATTTGTTTATCTTAAAAATTAAAT
>NW_006400113.1:863368-891479 GCF_000299155.1 Elephantulus edwardii
GCGGTTGGCGCAGGATAGAGCAGGGTTTAGGGCTGTTGTGCATAGGGTCGCTATGAGTCGCAAACGACTCGACGGCACATAACAACAACAACAACATACTTGATTAATTATATTGTGATCAAGTGCTATTGTATATGTTGGCGCTCTGGTGGCCTAGTGGCAAGAAACTTCACTGCAATTCCAAAGGCACATGGTTCGAATCCACCAGTTGCTCCTCTGGAGAAGGATAAGCAGTCTCTTCTCATGCAATTAACTGCCTCTAAAAACCTGCTGGAGGGTCAGTGATGGGTTGGTTCTGAATCTATGGTATGCAACAACTTTAAAAACCTACATAGATATGTTTATCTCATATATCCATAGAGATATATAGATATTCGCTGTAATGAAAATATATAAACCAAAATAAGTTATGTGTTCTTTTGTATATTATTCTCTTAATTCATCAGTATTCTAGATGTTGGCCACCTTTAAACTATAAATGTCATATTTGTAAGAAGTTCTTTTGTTTAATATTTTCATAATCTCAAAACTGCAGTATGCCAAGCAAAGAGTTAGATACATAATAACAGTATTGAATTTTCAACTTTGGAAATAGTTCAGTGCATCAAAACATCCAATCACCTTAAAAAAAGAAAACAAAAAAAATCACAAATATAAAATAAAAAATAATACCAAATACGGATTTTAAATCAAAGAATAAATAGACTTTGCAATGTGTTCATTGTTTGGTACTGTTGAGTAGACTACAAATGAGCAACCCTATAAACAAATCAGAACCTTCTTCTGTCCTACACCATCCTCACAATCTCTTTGATGAGCTCAAGCTCATCATTGTAGTCACTGTGTCAACCCATCTCATTGAGGGTCTCTCTTTTTTTTACTCACTTTTGTGTTTCCCATCATGATGTCTTTTTCTCTTTTAAAATTTTTTTCATGATGTCTTTTTCAAAGAACTTCTCCCTTCTCACAACCTGTGTGAAGTATGTAAAGCAACAATTTATTATTGTTTCTTCTAAGAAGCGCTCTACTGACATTTCTTGATGAACAATAAATTGCATTTGAGAGTTTGAAATTGTATCTATTCTGTGTCACTAATATAAGACGTTTTTAAAAAAATTAAAAATTAAAAAAAGGCATTTTTATCTCTTGTGCTTCGTTTAAAATAATACTAAAACTTTCAAATTCAGGCTGGATGCTTTGCTATCTGACTGGATACACTCTCCACAGAAAGGTAGTATGCTTTAGTTAAAAAACTCATTAGCGACTCAAAGCATTGCTCACACCCAGTAGTGATGCCATGCATGGCCCACATCCAGTAGTTATTCCAAGCGTGGCCACACTCAGTAGTGATTCTAAGCATGTTCCATACCCAATAGTGATGCCACTACTGGGTGTGGGCAACACTGCAGTCAGTAGTGGTGCCAAACACGACCCTACACCCAGTTGTGATTACATGCATAGCCCACAGCCAGTCATGATGCCAAGCATGACCAACACTGAGTAGTGATGCTAAGCATCTTTACACAGTATTGATGACAAACATGGCCCATACCCAGTAATGATGCCAAGAATAGCCTACATTCACTAGTTATTCAAAGCATTACCCACACCCAGTAGTGATGATAAGCATTGCCTATACCAGTTATTTATGCCAAGCATTACCTATACTAAGTGTAAGCGCACCCAGTAGTGATGCCAAGCGTGGCTTCCACCCAGTAGTGATCCTATACTTCTTTTATGCCATATATTACCTATACCTCATAGTGATGCCAAGCATGGCCCATTCCCACTTGTGATGCCAAGCATGGCCCACACCCTATAGTGCCTATACCTGTTAATTATGCAAAGCATTACCTACACCTAGTAGTGATGCCTAGCTTTTCCCACATCCAATAGGTATGTATGGCCCACACTCAGTAGTGATGCCAAATGCAGCCCATACCCAGTAATGATGTCAAACATTGCCCAACGAAGTAGTGATAATCTGAGTCTTATTTTTAAGTCACTGGGCTCTCATGTGACTTGAACATGGGTATTTTGTGTTCTCTTTTTTAGTAGGTTTAAAATTTTCATTAAGACTTTTAATATTTTTCTTATCCTTTGGCTCAGAATATCTCTTAATATGAGTTTTTCAATGAGGTATGGAATAGAATATTTCTATATTGTTACATATTTATATAGTAAATATTTCTATATTCCAAATAAAGTATGATATAAAATATTTCTATATTCCATTCCATTCTATAACTCAATGAAAATATGGCTCTCTGTGTGCATGTGCATGAATATGTAGCATGGGATAAATTTTAACTGTGCAGGAGTGGTGGCACAGTAGCTAGTCACCTGACTGCTAAGGAATAACTTGTTTCAAACACATAAGCCTCTCCATGGAAGAGAAATGTGTTAATCTGCTTCTGTTAATATGCTTCTTGTTGTTACTGTCTAGTCAACTATGACTCATAGCCCTATGAACAACAGATCTGAACATTGGCTGTGATATCCTATCCTTGGAGACTCTATGGGTAGTTCTCCTCTGTTCTACAGAGTCTCTTTGAGTTGGAATTAACTGTATGATAATGGGGCGGTAATGTAACAATGCTATAGGACAGACAGATCTACCAAATAGGGTTTTCTAAAGTGAAATCTGTGGAAGCAGACTGCAACCACATCTTTTCCCCCATGGAGCTGCTTAAAGTTTCAAATTACAGACTTCAATTAGAAGCTAAATGCTTAACCACTGCTCTGCCAAGGCTCTAAGAAAGAGACCTAGAATTCCTTTACAAGGTATAGTGGGATAATTTAATTTTAAGTTCATATAGGATAAGCAATAGAGAGCAAAATGAGTACAGAATTTTGTTATAAAATCTACTTAAAGAAATTTATTCATATAAAAAATTGTCCTTGAGTAAACCAGAGATTATTTATAAAATACTCATCTCAAAAGAAGGATTTCTTCTTCCATGTACAGTTGTTGTTATGTGTTGTTGAGTTGCCTGTGACAATAGCTCTGAAACCTGCCCTATCCTGAGCCAGTCTCACTGACTCACAACACACTTAATCCCACTGGCCTGCTTACTGTGTCAATCCATCTCATTTGGGATCTTTCTCTCCTGTGCTGTCCCTCCATCCATCCACACATGATGTAATTTTCCAAGGACTGGTCCCTCCTGGCTACGTGCCCAAAGTATGTGAGCTAGAGTCAAAATGCTAGGCTCAAGGAGAAACTTGGTTTCAACCTCTCCAAGACTGACCTATTTGTTCTCCTGGTGGTCCATGATATGTTCAAGACTTTCTCTAGCACCACCTCAAAGGCATCAATTTTTTTTCTGTCATCCTTAGTCCAGTTATCTGATTTGTAGCAAGTAATTGCAAAGACCACGGCCTGGTTCAGGTGCACCATAGCCTCTAGACTGACAACATTGCTCTGACATAATTTGTTACTACAGATTGTACTAACAAAAGACATTTAAAGAGAATAGATTAAATTCAGAATATGCAATTTAAAAATGAAAACATCCATTTAATTTGAGAGTGAACTAAATAGATGTTATCCTAAAATACTGATGTTGAAATTGATCAATGTACTTTATTATTATGAAAGTATTAGAATTTCCCATACTTAACAATCCTTGAAATTCAATTGTTGGAACACAGTTGTTCTTGATAACATAAAAATGAAATTGTTATTTCTGCATTTGAATTAAACTCTGGTGGCATGTTATATAAAGTATTAGACTATTAACTGAAATGTCAGTGGTTCAACTCCATGAGCTAGCTGTTCTCTCTCTCTCTCTCTCTCTCTCTCTGTGAATATGGGTAGTTTCCTCTAATAAACATTTATAGCCTCAGAGAGCCAATGGGAGGTTTCTGTGAGTGGTAACTGACTCAACAGCAGTGGGTTGTTGCTGTATGTAGTCAAATATAGAAGTTTAGCAGGCTATAAATGGACTGAGAGGAGATTTCCCATCTTTCCCTGTTGAGCAGCTAGGTAGATCAAAACCATGTGACTTTGGATTGATAGTGCAGCTCTTATTCTATAGGCCACACCAGAGCTCTAACATTGTTAGTAGGTACATGAATTATTGTGATAGTGATTATATCCTCACACAGGATTTGGCTACATATTTAAAACCTACAAGTCCATGTTTTGGAGCATGGGCTGAAGGGGAAGGCCTGGAATATGTGACACATTTTCCACTCTAAAAAGTCCCATTATCTAAAAGCTTGATGAACTGAAAACTTTTAAAGTTATCAGTGAAATTTCACCTATGTAAAATCCAATCAAAGACTAGTCTATAACACAGTTCAATATTGTTTGTTGAATGAATGAATAAAAATATGTTCTTGATTGATAAGAAAAATGTTTCATCAACTATCTGGGAGTCACTTTTGTCTGTTGTTGTTGTTGTCATTGTTATGTGCCATCTAGTTTTTTACAACTCTTAGCAACCCTATGTACAACAGCTCTGAACTCTGCTCTATCCTGTGCCAAACTTATTATCTCACACACACCTTCTACCATTACCCCAGTCACTGAGTCAATTGATATCATCCAAGGTCTTCCTCTCTTGCACTCTCCCTCCACCCTTCCAAGCATTACGTCCCTCTCCAAGGACTGGTTCCTCCTGGCAACGCGCCCAAATTATGTCAGACGAAGTCTCAGAATCCTTGCCTCCAAGGAGCAGCTTGGCTTCTCCCTCTTCAGGATGAAACTGTTTGTTCTCTTAGCAGTTCATGGTATAGATGCAACACTCTTCCCCAGCACCACAGTCATTGTCCAGATCTCTGATGCATAGCAAGCAATTGCAAAGATTATGGCCTAGAACAAGAGTACCTTAGTCTCCAGACTGATATCATTACTCTTCAGTACTCTGGAGAGGTCCCCAATAGCAAATTTTCCCAATGCAATTGGTCTTTTGATTTCCTGGCTGCTGGTACCAAGAGTGTTGATTGTGGAGTCAAGCAAACTAAAGCTGTTAACAATCTCTTCACCAGCTATCAGTGCTGACAATTAGCCCAGTGGTGAGAATCTTTGTTTTCTTGATGTTGAGCTTCAATACATATCGAAGGCTGCATGTTACTTAGTGTGACATTATTTTGTATTGCTAACAGTCAAGTTAACTTTGTTATGAAAATTACATAATTGTGTAGAAAATATCTTTCTATACAAGACAAATGTTATTTGGATAAGTTTGGTAGTTATGAGCTCTATACATACAAGATACAAATAACTTTATTTTGAAATACCATATTAAATTAGAACCAGTTCCTTTGATCCATGTTTTGATGCCATTTGCCATTGGGCCATGGTTCTGCCTGGCATATGGACTACTCAGTCTGGATAATGACTGTCATCTGCCTCCTAGAAAATACTAGCATTCATGTATGAATGAATGCAGCTAACTGGTGCATATTTTCTCATTTGTCTTTGTATGTGTAATGTGTTTGTATGTTCTCTTCAGAAATCATGATAATATTCTCAATTAATTGAAAAACAGGCAATTTTAAATTATGTATTTTCTTGAAATGTCTTTATAAAAAAATTGGACTATTTCCAAATTCCAAACATACTTTAGGCATGTTGCTAGGAGAGGCTATTCCTTGGAGAATGTCATGGTGCTCAGAAAGGTAGAGTCAACGAAGGAGAGGAAGATCCTCAACCAGCTGGATTTACACAGCAATTTCTGCAAAATCATCTTAAGGTTTGAAAAAAGAAAAAAAAAAGAACAGGTTTGAGCCCACAACCAGGAGAGGATGAAGTAGATGAATGGGAACTTTTAAGAATCAAATCCCCATGCACATCAAAAACTTCTCCAACAGGGTAAAAAGGGAAGCCTTTTTACTGGGAAAGAATATTTGGTAATGACATGTCTTATAGAATACTCGAGCACCACAACAAGATAAAGGTACAACAACCCAATTGCAAAATGGGCACAGGATATGAACAGACACTTTACCAAAGAAATGAAAATGGTGAACAAACACATGAAGAAATGTTTAAAATCCCTAGCTCTAAGAGAGATGCAAATAAAAGTAACTATGAGATATCATCTCACCCCAGTAACAATAGCAAAATTCAACAGAGCAGCAAACAACAAATGCTGGTGGGGTTGTGGAGAAACGGAAACCCTTATTCACTGTTGGAGGGAGTGTAAAATGGTGCAACCACTATGGAAGGCAGTATGGTGCTTTCTCAAAAAGTTGCAAATAGAAATACCCAACAATACCCAACAATTTCTCTAGTGGAAATATACCCTAAAGAAATCATAACCGTCACCTAAGCAGATATATGCACATCCATGTTTATTGCTGCTTTGTTCACAATAGCAAAGAGTTAGAAAAAACCCAAGTGCCCATTAACAAGCAAATGGATAGAGAAACTGTGGTATATTCACACAATGGAATATTATGAAGCACTGAAAAACAAAGAACTCATGAACTATGGACAAAATGGGTGGTCACAGATGACATTCTGCTGAGTGAAATATCTCAGTCACAAAAAGAAAAATACTGCATGATACCACTGTTATAAAACAGGATTGACATGGAGGTTAGGGGAAACTAAGAAGAGAGGGGATAAACAGTGTGCATGGCATTGAAACAGACAGAACTGTATAAAAGGAATACATGATTAGGTATTATTGGCATTATTATTATTATTATCATTGGACAAGAGTTCAGAATAAGAGCTGCGTGGTAAGGTGGACTTGAAGAGGGGGGACTGTATAACAATGAGAGAATTGTTTTTTCCAAATAAAAAAGTGAACTGGGAGGGGCATGGAGGAAAATGTGCAACAATAAATGAATGGAAATCAAAGTTCTCTATAAACTTTCATTAAAATATCAATTAAAAAAAAGAACAGATTTGACGTTTAAACACCAATGACTGAAGACCATAGGAGATGAAACCTTAAGAATCATAACATAAACAAAAATATGAATAATATTGTTTATTAAATGTAAAGAAACATGTGGTTGGTAATACACTGAAGCATAAATTTCTATCAGTGGGAATTTCAGTGCATTTATGTTCCATACCAACGAACTCTTATTTAGGTGCTTCCCAAATCCACCTACTCCAAAGAATATAAAGAGACTCAAAGGAAATTTACTCAAGTAAATATGTATCAAGGACCTGAAGGAAGTTGAACTCACAGATTGATTTTTCAGGGAATATGGGTAACTATTATCACTTGTTATGGTGTCATATTCCTGAAACACCTAATGCAATACCGATAGATCATAGTACTATAATATCTATCAGAATGCTGATAGAGATAGATAGATAGATAGATAGATAGATAGATAGATAGATAGATAGATAGATCATAAGTGCAAATTAAACCAGTCAGTATCTTGGCCATATAGATATGGAAAACTAGAGAAGGGACAGTGAAAAAACATGGATGGATAGATTTTTTTTAAACTATAATATTATTTTTCATCACTGAAGTATTTCTACAGTACAAACCATGAAGAATTAAAGAATGTGAAATGTATAGCATTGCAGGCATCTATGAGAAAATAGACCAGTATATAACATTGAATAAAATGTACGCTGCTGGGAAAATTATCCTGGAGTATTTGTCAATGGCATGAGTGTCAATCCTCATGCTCACATAGCTGCTTCTCAGACTTTTCCTCTGCAGGGAGTTCCTCTCAGAGGCCAGGGTGAGCTGCACCATCATCCTGTCTGGCTTCTCACCATTCTCAGGCATGTACCTTCCCAGGTCATTTACCTCCACATCGCTGTTGCTGCCATCCAGCATCATCGCTCGGGGCTGGGGCAAGCCACAGGCATAGGGAAGCTGTGAGCAAACAAACACAAATAGAGCTAGGAGCTCAGTTCCACTTGGAGAAGCCCTTTGAGAGAAACAGCATACTGTTGCCTTTTTCAAATTTCTTTTATCCTTAGTTAGGGGCAGAGGTGGAAAACTAACGGTTGTGTCACTGTAAATATGTTAAAAATATTAGATATTAACTTTTGTTTAACTAAAGCCTACATAAGATCGCCTGTGTGGCATAGATGGTTAAGTACTCATCTAAGCAAAAGGAGGTAAAGCTGTATAAACTTAATCATAACCAATGCCCCTGAGAGAATGAGTTTATGGTCTTGAGGCCCTGAAATCATAGTATTTGGGACATCAAGGCCAATTGGTGTAACAGTCCACTAATGCCATCATCTACATCCTATGTTGGTGAGTAGGTGGCTCCTTGGGACTTTACAGTTCATAAGCAGTCATTTAAGGACCAACTATTGGTCTCTCTCTACCCTGAACAAAGAAAAGGGAGAAAAGATGTATAGAAACAACTAATAATGCACAAGACTAATAGACCTCCAGAACCTCAATTTCTATGATCAGAAGATCTGGATGGTGCCCTGCTACCACTGTTGACCACTCTAAAACGGATCACAGTAGAAGATCTTGGATAGACTGCAGAAAAATATGGAACAAAACACGAAAATTTAAAAAGGCTGGGCTTAATGGTCCAAAAAGAGAATGGACTAAGACTATAGCCTTTAATCACATTTCATTCAAACCTGAAACAAAACTCACTCCTGTGGGTCAACTTTCAGCCAAAAAGAGAGACAAGCCTATGCACTGACCAGCAGAGAGGCCTATGAGGTGCCAAGGCTGAGGCCCTCTTACTTCAACTCCACAATCAAACCAAACCCACTTCAAAGGTAGTCAGTTCTGACTCAGCAAACTCCCCATTAGGCTCCCCAGGGGAGACTGCCCATCTTCTCTTGAAGAATGAACAGCTCCAAATCTAGGGTTAGATTATTTCTAATAACTTAGTGTCTTCTGGAGGATATACTCATTGTCCTGAAGCCTGCAAGAATGAAGGGAAAACAATGGGAGATGTGTTTGGGTCAAGTATGCCGGAAGTACCTTAGAATGGAAGAATGGAAGATGTGCTTTCCTTTTTATTACATCTCTTAGTTCAAAATTTGACCCATTACTTGAAAGTGGTATTGAATTTCCTCTGTACACCTCTGTTATTTTATTTAATTTTTTAAAAATTATTATTAGTTTGCTCTTTTATTCACATTGCATTTCTTATGATAATTCCCATATATTATGTTTCATAAAATTAATCGCCATATTTTCAGATCCCCACTAGATCTTTTCTAATTAATTCACCCCCCTCTCTGCTCCCACTGGACCCTGCAACCCCATGACTTCCTCTCCACCCCATCTTCAGTCCTCCTGCTCCCTCCCCTTTTCCCTTTGGATATCCATTCACATCTTACTGGTTATCCTTCTGTTTTTACAATAATAGTCTCATGCAGTATTTGTCCTTATGCGCCTAAGTTAGTTCACTCAGCATAATGCTCTCTAGCCTCTCCTATGTTTTATAGTGTTTTCCAAAATCATTGTTCCTGAGTGCTGTATAGTATTCCATTGTGTGAATGTACCCAATTTCTAAGTCCAGTGATTCGTGGATGGACATTTGGGCTGTTTCCATGTTTTTGATGTTGTGAATAATGTTACTATGAACATCAGTATACAAATTTCCATTTGTGTCTCAGTTCAGTTTTCCTTAGGGTATATTCTTAGCAGTGGAATGTTGTTGCTGTTGTTGTTAGGTTCTGTCGAGTCGAGCATGACTCATAGCGATCCTATGAACAAAAGATCTGAACCCTGTTCTGTTCTGTGCCTCACACGTCTTGACACACAAGAACCCATTGCAGCAGTCACTGTATCAATCCATCTGGTTGAGGGTCTTCCTTTCTTTTGCCGACCCTCCACCTTTTCCAACATCATGTCCTTCTTTAAGGACTAGCACCTCTTAGCAACCTGTCCAAAGTATCCTCATCATTCTTGCCTCCAAAAAGCACTCTGGCTGCACCCTCTCCAAGACATATCTGTTTGTTCTCTTGACCGTCTATGGGATGTTCAGTGCTCTTCTCTAACACTACAGCTCAAAGGCATCAATTCTACTTCTGTCATCCTTATTCATTGTCCAGTTCTTGGCTGCATAGCTAGTAATTGGAAAGACTAGGCCTAAAACAGACACACATTAAATTGACCTCAAAAACTGTCCTCAAACTGACATCACTATTCCTCAATGATTTAGAAAGTTCCCTAACTGCAGATTTTCCCAGATCAATATGTATCCTTATTTCCTGACTGCTCGTACCAACGGTGTTAATTGTGGATCCAAGTAAGATGAAGCTGTTTACAGTCTCTTCTCCATCCATCATGATTCTGCCTATTTGGTCCAAAGTTAAGAATCTTCATTTTCCTGATATTGGGATGCAATCCGTACCAAAGGCTACATTCCTTGCTCTTCTGCAATAAGTGCTTCAAGCCCTCCTCTCTTTTAGTAAGGTTGTGTCATCTGCATAATGCAGGTTATTGATGAGTCTCCCTCTAATCCTGATGCTACACTCCTCCTCAGAGAGTCTAGCTTCTTGGATAATTTGATAAGCATACAGTTTGGATAGGTTTAGCTGGGTCTAATGGAATCTCTATGTTCAGCTTTTGGAGAACACGTCAAAGTGCTCCCAGAGTGGTTGCACCATTTTACTATCCCAACAGTGTATGACAATTCCACTCTCTCTACGCCCTCTCCAACATTTATTCCTGCTGTCTTGTTAAACTTTGCCACTCATTGTACTGGAGCGAGACGATATTTCACTGTGGTTTTGATTTGCATCTCTTATTTTCATTGATTTTGAGCATTTCTTCATGTGTCTGTTGGCTGTATTAATTTCTTCCTCTGTGAAAGGTATTTCCGTATCTTTTGCCCATTTTGTAATTGTGTTATCAGTCTTTTTTTTATGGAGTCCCTGTAGTATTCTGTAAATTTTTGTTATGAGACCCTTGTCTGAGATGTCATTGCCAAATGTTTTTACTGGTTTATTAACAAAGTTTGAATGCATTGTTTTTCACACCAGACCTTTCCAATTTCCTTCACCCCCACCTCATTAAATTGGAAAACTACAATTAACCTGCCCATTCTCATGCCTCTGCTTCCACCCTGCCTTGGATCCTCATACTCATTCTACAGTAATGATTTTATACAGTATTTATTTTTATAGGACTGAGTTATCTTAGCATAATGCTCTCCAGTCTCTCCCAAGTTAGGTAGTAATTTACAAAATCATTCCTCCCTGTGTGTTGTGTGGTATACCATCGTGAATGTATCATAGTTTCTCAATTCATTCGTTTGTAATTGGACGTCTGCGCTGTTTCCATGTTCTTGAGGTGGTGAATAACGCTGCTATGAACATTGGTGTACATATTTCATTTCTGACTTAATTTTCATTTTCTCGGTGGAATAGCTGGGTTATATGAAATTTCTGTTTAGCTTTCTGAGAAAATGCCAAACTGCTTTCCAGAATGGTTATACCATTTTATAATCCCACCGACAGTGTATAAAAGTTCCTATCTTTTTTTTTTTTTTTTTAGGTTTTGCATCAGTCTTTAATGCCTTTGCGCTGCACAATGACAAGTTATAGGTTTAATTCTTGGGTTGGCAGTGGCAATATACAAAGGGCTGAGCTCAAATGACCTCCAGAAACAGATTTCTGCTCCAACTCCCCCAACCCTCGAGGTCCTTCTAGACTTCAGTATGGTCCCCTCCAGAGAGCAGCGGCTGTCCTGGACTGGCTTTATCTGTGGGCACACCAACTTAACATGAAATTATAAAAAACATATTTACAGATGTTCCACAGTGCTCCTGTAAATCAGAAGCAAACACCCTTTTATCAAAAGGGATTACATCTAGGGCTGTGCATAATTCAAAAGGATCATATCCCCTTGAAAATGAGCCCAGAGTTCCTTAGTTCACGAG
Source organism: Elephantulus edwardii (assembly GCF_000299155.1). Lineage (NCBI taxonomy): Eukaryota > Metazoa > Chordata > Mammalia > Macroscelidea > Macroscelididae > Elephantulus > Elephantulus edwardii. The sequence goes on from NW_006400113.1 coordinate 875,174, forward strand.
AAGGAAAAAATTCCCGAGCTCTTAGGAAGCCACGGTGGGTCCAAAGAGCACCTTATTGAGAGAGGAAAAGTGTGACTCTGTCAAGTGTGTCAACATGTTTGGCCTCACCAGTGCCAGAGTCCCAGGACCCCTACATCTGCCAAGGAGGCTATGGTACAAATCGCTGGTTGTGAGGTGGGCTCCCTTGCTCCTGCTGGAGTGAGAGGTATTGCTTGTGGGTGCTGGCTGGCAGTTCTACAGAAATGGTCTAGGTTCTCAATTTGAGATGGCAAAAAAAGACAGGATTCTGTAGGGGAAGAGCAAGACGTGGGAGACAGCACAGAATAAAATACAAACTGAGAACACAATAGACACTGAGGAATACGTAGGGTCTGGTAACCAAGACAGCAGGAAACAGGAGGGAAGCAAAATCACTACAGAGAACTCGGGTCCAACTGGGTGCTGGCCTCTTGCCCTGATGGGGACGGAAGATGCTAACGGAGAGAGCTGCAGGGCCCACAGGAAAGATAGGAGGACCTGTTCCTGCTGTCCCCACCCCCTGCCACCCTATAGCTTGAAAAATCACTGAAGTCTGTGTATGACTTTGGAAAAATTATAATATATTCTCTGGAAAACATTCAGTAGTATAAAAGCCCTCCCTCCCACTCGTGGGCCCACCCTGGTGGAATGATTTGGAAATCCTTGAGCTCTGAAAGGTCCCTGGCCAGTCCTCGGGGAATGCATGTGCCTATATATGAAGAACCTGTTCAAGTACAGTTTTTGATGTTTGGGGAATCTTTTCAGGGAAGATCACTTCAAACTCAATAATTAGGTCCTCCTGTTTCTCTGGCGTTTTGGGGAGGAGGAGGACTTCTCCAGGTACTTTTCGTCTCCTTCCAGGCCTGATGATATCTTTGAAGACTATGGGTATGGTGTTGCTGTCCAGAGTGGAGACATTCACCGTGCAGCCACACAGAGCCTCCTGAAGGCTGATCTTGGCTGGGTAAATGACATCAGAGCCATCTTGAAGATGTTGTGCGGTTTGTCCTTTAAAACAAAGATGATGTCCGCTGGAATGTTGTTGGAGATCTGGTCTCCTTCCCTAGGAAAGGTGGTTTTGGTCCCTTCTTTCCAACCCCTCTTCACTTCGATGGTCAAGATCTTGTCTTCGTTGCGAATGCCCTTTCTGTCGGGGTTCAGCCACTTGTGAAAGATTTTAATCTTTTTGGTGCAGCTGCTGTAGATCTCTTCAAAAGAGACCCTAAGGTCGTGGGTGACAGGAGGGTCTTGTTTCTTTAGGGCGGGCTCCTGATGGCGCAGGAGCGGCCACAATTTATGTTGATGAAGCCCCCCATGTGCATGGGGAAGCCAGAGAACGGGTCATCAACATCCATGCTTTCTTCCCAGTTCTGCTGCCCAAAAAAGTTATCAAAGGGATTCCGGCCACCAAGGAACTCAGCAAACATAGCATGAGAGTCTCCATGGAATGTGTAGCTGAAAGAGGTCCCCTTAGCACCACTGCTTAACCCCCCATCCCCACCCCTCCCCGTCACTAGGACCACTACCCTTCGGGTCTTCCTTCCCTTAGCGGTCGAAGATCTAGCTTTTGCACGGGTTGCTGAGCACGCAGGCCTTGGTGATCCCCTTGAACTTCTCCTTGGCGCTGGGGTTCTTGTGCAGGTGGTAGCGCAGCCACCTGGAGGCGGTAAGCCCGCTTGATCTCTTCCGAGGTAGTAATCCTTGCCCTTTGCTGTGCCCCAGCTCAGACTCTACATACTCGTCTGACCAAGAGTTCCTATCTTGCCACAACCTTTCCAACAATTATTATTTGCTGTCCTGTTTAACTTTGGCACATTACTGGAGTGAGATGGTATCTTTAAACTTTCATTATGAGACGTTTGTCTGAGATGGTATTACCAAATGTTTGTTCCCAGTTGGTAGGTTTTCTTTTCAACCTGTTGGAAAGGATTTTGATGTACACAGGGATTTAATCTTTAGGTCATACTCATTAATTTTATCCTCTTCAGATTGAGCATTTCTGGCTGTATTTGGCACTATCTTTATACAGTTGACTAGGCCATCTAAGTTTGATCCCAGTTTGTTTATGAACTTTATGGTTTTGGGCTTTATTGATCTGCCTTGGTTTCTGATCCACCTTGAGTTTATTTGTGTGTGGAGTAAGTTGTGGATCCTGTTTCAGCTTTCTGCAGGTTTGCTGATTGCCCTTGAGTTAAGCATGACTCACAAGACCCTATAAACAAAAGGCCTAAAGCCTTTCTATAATTACCAACATAGAATTTCCAGATGTACATTATCTAGGAAGTGAATGCCACTCTAGCTTCCACTTTTTTTCCAGCAGCATTTGTTGAAGAGGTTGTCATTTCCCCATTTGATAAGTTTTATTTTCTTGTCAAATATCAGTTGACATAGATAGCTGGGTCCATTTCTGGGTCTTAATTCTATTCCATTGATCTATGTTCCTGTCATTGTACCATACCATGCTGTTTTGGTTCCTATTACTGTGGGGTCAGGAAGTCCTATGCCTCCCACATAATTTTTGCTTCTCAAAAGTGTTTTGTTTATTCAGGGTCTCTAGCCTCTCCAAATAAACTTAATAATTTCACTTTTGATCTCCTTGAAAAATTAATTTGGTATCTGTATTGGGATTGCTTTGAACATGTAGATTGCTTTTGGTAAGATTGTCATATTCACAATATTGAGTCTCCCTATCCATGAACAGGACACATTTTTCCATTTCTTTAAGTCTTTTATTGTTCTGTAGCTTTCTTTGTATAGGTCTTTTGTGTCTCTAATTAGGTTCACTCCCAAGTATTTCAATTTGTGGTTGGCTATTGTAAATTGTATTGCTTTCTTGCTTTCCTTCTCTGAGTTATCTTTGATACTGTAAAGGAATCCCACTAATTTTTGGATATTAATCTTATATCCTTCCACTCTATTATATTACCCTACTAACTCTGTTTTTTGTTGTTGTTGTTATTGAATCTTTGAGGTTTTCTGTGTACACTATCATCTACATATAGCGACAGTTTAACGATCTCTTTGCCAATCAGGATGCCTTTTATTTTCTTCTCTTGTAGTATTTTCCTAGTCTTTCTCCATTTAGAATGGTGTTGGTCTTGGTTTTGCATATTCTTTTCACCATGTTAAGGAAATTATCTTCTATTCCAATTTTGCTGAATGTCTTTATCGGGAAGTGATGCTGGATTTTGTCAAATGCCTTTTCTGCCTCAATTGCTAGGATCATAAGATTCTTGTTATTTACTTTGTTAAATTGGTGAGTCACATTGATTGTTTTTCTTATGTTGAATCATTCTTGAATACCTCTTATGAATTCCACTTGATCATAGTGAATTATTTTTTATGTGCTTTTGGAATTCTATTGGCTAGGATTGTGTTAAGCATTTTTGCATCTATATTAATGAAAGATAGTAGTCTGTAGTTAACTTTCTTGGTAATATCTTAGCCTGGTTTTGGTATTAGGGTTATGATTTCTTCATCAAATGATTTAGGGAGTGTTCCTTCTTTTTCAATTTTTTGAAATAATTTAAGTAGAATTGGTGAGCCATCTGGTTCAGGATTTTTCATATGGGGAAGTCTTTTTATGGCCTTTTCAATTTCTTCTTTTGTGATGGGCCTGTTCAAGTGGGGTTCTTTTGTTTTTGTTTTTTGTTTTGGGTTTTTTTTGTGGTTGTCTTTTGTAAATGGTATTGCTTTCTTGGTTTACTCCTCTGTGTTTTCTTTGTTGCTGTAGAGGAATCCCACTTGATTTTTTTATATTAATCTTATGCCTGCCATTCTATGGAATTGGTCACTGATTTTTGTATATTAATCTTATATCCTGCCATTCTACAGAATTGGTCTACTAAGTCTACCAGGTTTTTTGTTGAGTTCTTGGGGTTCACTGTGTACACTATCATATCATCTGCATATAACAAGAGTTTTACCACCTCTTTCCTCATCTGGATATCTCTTATTTCCATTTCTTGTCATACTGTCCTAGCAAGTATTTAAATACAATATTGCATTGGAGTTGTGAAAGTGGACATCTTTGTCTGGTCCCTGTTCTGAAGAGGAATGTATTTAGACTTTCTTAATTAAGAATGCTGTTGACTCTTAGTTTTGCGTATATACTTTTCATTATGTTAACAATATTCCCTTCAATTCCTATTTTGTTGAGTGTCTTAAGGAAGCAGTGTTGTATTTTGTCAAAGGCCTTTTCTGTGTCAACTTATAGGATCATGTGGTTCTTGATCTTTACTTTGTCAATATGATGAATTGTGTTGAATTTTTTTTATGTTGAATCATCCATGCATACCTGTTATGAATCCCATTTGGTCATGATTATTTTTTTAATGTCTTAAAAAAAATTGTTGTATATTGTCAAACCGGATCTGACTGGCACAGGAGGGGATTGAATCTGGTGGATTTAAACCACCTACCTAGGGTCGCTATGAGTCACAAGCGACTCGATGGCACATAACAACAACCTTCAGGATTGCAGTGCAGCTTCTTGCCACTAGGTCACCAGAGCTTCTTATGACTATTATTTTTATAATTTATTGTTAGATCCTGTTGGCCAGGATTTTATTGAAGATTACTGCATCTTTATTCATGAGATAAACTCGTCTCTAATTTTCTTTGTTGGTAAAGTCTTTACCTATTATTGGTGTTAGGGTTATGTTTTATAGAATGAGAATGTTCCAATTTTTTCTATTTTTTTTTTTTTTTGCAATAATTTTAGTAGAATTGGTGATAGTTTGTCTCCAAATATTTAGCGAATTGTCATAGATTTTTATCCTGGGATACCATCACTAAACTATGAACACCACTAAGAAAGAAAGAAAGGAACCATATCTTGACTCATCTGGCCTACCAGCTCCTGGTATATGGTAAACCCCAAATCAAACCTATTACCCTTTCATCAATTCTGACTCATGATGCCCCTCCATCTACTTAGAATGCTGTAAATCTTGGAGGCTGTCTTTTTTTCTCACTCTGAGCAGCTGGTGGATTCTAACTTTGATCTTCCAGTAAGCAGTCCAACATGCAAAGCACTAGGCCACCAAGGCTCCTTGGTAATATAGTAGTTGATACAGTAATAGTTCAGTGAATGACAGATATAGTCCAGAGTAGATTTCACAATGAAAGAGAGAAGCTTTTGTTATTCTTATTTTACAGAGAAGATTAGGCATTCTCCCTGGCTTGAGACCTATTGAGCCCAATTGAATCACCTTCTCCCGAAGCTCCCGCTCTTTCCGTTCCTGCACAGTGGTCAGGTAGTTGACAGCTGCATACTCTAGCACCGACAGGAATACAAACACAAAGCTGACCCAGAGGTAGATATCCACAGCTTTGATGTAGGAGACACGAGGCATGGAGGCATTCACACCCGTAATGATGGTGGACATTGTCAGCACTGTGGTGCTACCTAAAGAACAAACACATAAGTATATTAAGAAGCAAACATTTGCATGGTTTCACTAGACATGTTGGATTGCTTCAAGTCTCTGCTTCTTTGTCCCTACTGCTCCCGCTGCCTATCATGTCTCTATTCCTGCTCCTCTGTCTAGCAAACTACTAGTCAACGGTTAGCTTCTTTGAAGCTTTTTCTATTCCTGCATACTTCTTCTACCTACCTCATATGCTGTATATAGACATCCTAGCATCTGTTTCCTTTTATCCTTCTGCAGAGAACCTCAGACTTTTTGGTATTATGAGATTTACTTTCATTCACTTGTTTCAAAATTTTGCAGATATGAGCATATATATAGATCTAGAGAGGTAGATTTAGAGATATATTGTTGTTGTATACCACTGAATCAGAACTGACTCATAACTAAGTCCAGTGGGTTTTCAGAGGCTTGTAAGTTTCATGAAAGGATATTGCCCATCTTTCTGCTGAGAAGCAACTGATAGATTTGAACTGTCTACCTTTGTGTTGGCAGCACAACTCCTTACCACTAAACTACCAAAGTTCTGTTATTATTTTATATATTATTTATTTATTTTTATAAATCTCTTATTTATATATTGCAGTTGTGTACCACTGAGTTGGAAACCGATTCATAGATGACCCTCCAGCAGGTTTTCAAAGGTAGTAAAATCTCAAAGAAGGAGATTGCCCATTTTTCTCTTGCAAAGCAGCTGGTGGATTTGAATCACGTACCACTGGGAGAGCAGTGCAATTTCTTACAACTAAGTCACCATAGCTCCCTTATAGATATGTACAAATACCTTTATCTATGATTCCCAATACCTAACAACTTATCATTTTTATTTATTTCAATGATTGTATTTTTGCTACAGTTGTCATGTTCTGTAGCACTGTAGCCTGTGTAGCCACCTGATTGTTCACCCAGCAATGCCACTTTGAGGACCCAGGTCAGTTTTACCAAGGATGACAATGTTAACCTCATTTATAGAAGACTCATCTTTAAAACCAAAATTATTACTTGTTTTATTTTATTTTTACCTTTATTGTTATTTGAGTGAATTGAACATTTACTTAATAATTGTAAAAGGACAGGACATCTGTCAGTGGAAATTTTCCCAGGCTTTCAAATTAAGCTTAAAATATTTGCTTGGCAAGCATCAAACTACAGAGGATTTGGGCCATCTTAAGGACCAGCTTTAATACAGTTTCATTAAAACCTAAATGGGTCTGCCTGTTGCTGGACCTCCTGCCCTGTCTGAGCAATAATGGTGTGTGTGACTAAGTGGGTGTAATTTTTAATGTGGAGAAAAGGGCTCATAGAGTAATGATTTAAGTAGTATAAGAAGTAGTGGGAGAGCTTGTTAAAAATATAGGTTCCAAAGCCTCACTCAGAGAATCTGATTTTTATAGAATTAAATCTATAAGATCTGATTTTTATTTATTGAAATGAGAACATTTTCCAATTTCTCTGGAAAAGTCTGTTGCACAGATCTCTTAGGTCTTTTGAGGAATCTTATTATAGAATGTGATTTCCTTTCTATATATCAGATTTATCCCATATACACAATACTGCTCTAACAAGACAAAAGGTGGGCTCTTTCGTTTGGCTTCTATTGGAACCTGGAAACAACGTTGCTATATAGATGATTTTTTTTTTATTTGTGAGATTTTTATCTGTGACTCAGGTTAATCAGGTGGTGAAAATGGGTTTGTTTTTTTTTTTATCAACTATTAACCTAGAGTTTGGTGGCTCAAACCTCCTCAGCAGCACTATAGAACAGAGACCTTGATATCTGCTTCTCTAAAGATTACAACAACAAAAAAATAACAAACTATGAAACAGTTCTACTCTTTAACACCTGGGGCCACCCTCAGTTAGAATCAATTTATTGGCAATAGATCTGCTCTTTTATTTTCTCTTTGAGCAGGTATGAACATTTCTCAAGTTATATAATTTGAATATAGTGCCAATTTGAAAAGAATAGTTTTCTCTGGAAGGATAGCTTGTTTTTAGCTACATAGAATGTGTAACTGAGATGCTCCTTACCCAAAGGTACTCTGGCAGGCACAGCTCTGCGGTCGATCCAGAAGGACACCCAGGACAGCATGACCATCAGGGTTGCAGGGAAATAAGTTTGGAGCAAGAAGAAGAAGATGTGGCGACGTAATGTGAAGTTAATGTACAGACGGTTGTACCAGCCTGAGAGACACAGAGGAAAGATTGCATGTACTATAGGTAAGCAACAGCTTTGGAAAATCAATTTATTCAAGGAATCATAAATGCCTTAGACACTTCTTCCATATTACAACCCAGCTCAATAAGGAGGGAGAGAGGAAAAACCTTGGAAACCAAGAATTTACTATACCTCATATCACTTGGGTGTATTTATTATAAGATATCATTTACACTTGTGCTATAGAACCCTTCAAAAGAGTCATTTAAACTCTTGCTACTCAAAGCATGATCTTGGATCTAGTAGCTAGAGGCTTCTTTTAAGTGCACTGATTTAAGCAATCCTTGTAGATTTCTTTATAAGATAAAATGTGTTTTATGTAAAAAAATCAAGTTAAACATGTTAAGCATTTAAGAATACAGTGCATTAACTCTGTCCTTTTCACAAAGAAAAACTGCACAGAGTAACTGAGAGGAATGAGAGAATTATGGAATGAAAAGGGAAAAGAAACATAAGCTGGAGATAACTAGGAAAGGAAATAAAGTGAGGACTTAGAGACAGCTTGAAAATTTGGTCAGGGTACTAAGTAAGGAGGAAAAGGTATCAATGAATGAATGAAAACTCATCCTTTTTTGAAACTGTCATTAAAATCACAATACAAAACAAAACAAAAAGAATGGGATTACACTAATAAACAAACACTCATTGGTGATGTATACCTGAGCCTGTCATCACCAAACAGATTCTGACTCCCAGCGATCCTGGAGGACAGAGCAGAACTGACTCATAGGGCTTTCATGGTCGTAATCTATTTGGATGTAGACCAAGACTTTGGGTGATGTATGCAGGAGTTAAGATACATTGGATTATAATGATATATATTTAAATAGAATGTTGTTGTTTGTTATAGATTACTTCTGTTATTGTTGTTGTTATGTGCCATCGAGTCGCTTGCAACTCATAGTGAACCTATGTACAAGAGCCCTAAATGCCATTCTATCCTGTGCCAACCTAGCCATCTCAAACACACTCATTCCCACCACTCCAGTCACAGAATCAATCCATCTCATCAAAGGTCTTTCTCTCCTGTGCTGCCCCTCCACTCTGCCAAACATGATGTCCCTCTCCAAGGACCAGCCCCTCCTTGCAACATGCCCAAAGTATATCAGACGAAACTTCAAAATCCTTGACTCTAAAGAGCATTCCAGCTTCACCTTCTCCAGGACAAACCTGTTTGTTCTCCTAGAAGTCCATGGTATATTAAATACTCTTCTCCAGCACCACAGCTCAAAGGCATCAATTATCTTTCTGTCATCCTGATTCACTGTCCAACTCTCTGATGCATAGCACATAATTGGAACGACTATAGCCTGGATCAGGCACACCTTAGTTTCTAGCCTGACATCGTTGCTCTTCAGTACTCTTGAGAGGTCCCTCACAGCTGACTTCTCTGATGCAATTCGTCTTTTGATTTCCTGGCTGTTTGTACCACGAGTGTTGACTGTGGAGCCAAGCAAACGAAAACTGTTAACTATCTCAATCTCTTCACCATCTATACTGATGCTGCCAATTGGCCCAGTAGTGAGAATCTTTGTTTTCTTGATGTTGAACTTCAATCCATAGAGGAGGCTACAATCCTTGACCTTCTGTAGGAAGCACTTCAGATCCTCCTCAGTTTCAGCAAGCAGGGTTGTGTTATCCGCATAACACAGGTTGTTGGTGACTCTTTCACCAATCCTGATGCCACATTCCTCCTCATACAGCCCAGCATCTTGGATAGTCTGTTCTGCATACAGGTTGAAAAGGTTTGGAGAGAGAATACATCCCTGAAGGACCGACCCCCTTCTTGATTTTGAACCATGTAGTGTCTCCTTCCTCTGTTCTGACGACTGTCTCTTGGTCCAAGTTTAGGTTTCGCATTAGCACAATCAAATGTTCTGGGATTCTCATTCTTCTCAGTCAGCCACAACTTGTTGTGATCCACACAGTCAAAAGCCTTTGCATAGTCGATGAAACACAGAAAGCCATTCTTCTGGTATTCTTTGCTTTCTGCCAAGATGCACCTAACATTAGCTATTATATCCCTAATACCCCGACCTCTCCTAAATCCAGCCTGCAAATCTGGCAGTTCTCTGTTGGCATATTGCTCCAATTATTTTTTAATAATCTTCAACAGAATCTTGCTTGCAGGTGGTATTAATGTTACTGTTTGCTTGTTGATGGGCACTTAGGTTGTTTCCAACTCCTTGCTATTGTGAACAGAGCCGCAATAAAAGCATATATATATATATCTGCTTGGATGTCAGTTATGGTCTCTTTGGGGTATATTCCCAGTAGTGGAATTGCTGGGTCAAATGGTATCTCTATTTGCAACTTTTTGAGAAAGCGCCATACCGCCTTCCACAGTGGTTGCACCATTTTACACTCCCACCAACAGTGAATAAGGGTTCCAGTTTCTCCACAAGCTTGCCAGCATTTGTTGCTGTTCTGTTAAATTTTGCTATTCTGCCTGGGGTGAGATGATATCTCATAGTTGTTTTTCATTATAGTATTCTGCTTTGTCGTCCTGAGCTGCCTTTTGAAATTTTCAGTTCAACTCTTTGATTTCTTGGTTTCTTCCTTTAGCTTTGGCTTCTCGGTGCTCTAATGCAATAGTCAGAGTTTCATCTGACATCCATCTTGGTCTTTTCTTCTTTTTCAGCCTTTGTAATGATCTTTTGCATTCTTCATGGACAATTTTCTTGATATCCTCCCAGAGCTCATTTGTTCTACGTTCATTGGTGCTCAAGGCCACAAACCTGTTCCTGAGATGGTTTTAAAATTCAAGTAGGACAGACTTAAGGTCAAATTTTGGTTCCCCTGGACTGTTATTATTAGCTCAAAATATTGTCCGCCCTAAGCAGACAATTGTGTAATATTTTTAGCAATAGAAATAGTATAACGGTGTAAGCAAAGTCATCCTGAATGGCGAAAAAGAGTTTAGTATCAAGTCACAACCAATTCATAATTTACCCTCCATTGAGTTTCCAAGGCTGTAAAACAGATGGGAGAAGATGGCCTACTTTTCTCTCACAGAGTATCTGGTGACCCTTTAGGATTAGCAGCAACTCTCTGTGGACTAGGCTACCAGGGCTCCCCAAACATTTGAGTTAATATTAGTTAATTGAAAAGCACAGGCAGGCAGTCTGAAGGAATGAACCACAAAGACTGTCCTCATGTAAGTCTAAGCTTTTGGTTCACGAGCGAACAGTGTTAGCTACAGGAAAATAAGCAATTGTTCCTACACTTGGAGGAAGGCCATAAAAAAGAGCTGTGCTAACCATAATACTCAATCATATATCACTTCTAATCTGTTCTTTCCCTCATCTGTTTCAATACAATATACATTAAAGTTGCATAGAGAAGTGTACTTGTGGTGGGGGGTGGGGGGAAGGGACGTGGGAATTGTATACTAATGAAGGAATTTTTTTTCTTTCTTTTTTTTTTCTCTCTCTCTTCGGAGGGGGAAGCGAGCTGGTGGGGAGGGGTGGGCAGGGAGAAAATTGCGGCAATGAATGAATGGAAATCCATAACCTCTGTAGAAAAAAAAATTTAAAAAAAGAGCTGTGCAAACAGAGTAGCTAGGAGAGGGGTGATTATGAGTGGAGCAACTCACAGCTGGCTGAAGGCAGGGAGATGGGAATGAAAAAGAGATCTAAGTTTGGAGTTTACCTTGATGTTGTGTGCTGTTGAGTTAGAACAAACCCATACATGGCTCTCCAGCAGGCTTTCAGAGGCAGTAAATTGTACAAGAGGAGCTTGTCCACCCTTCTCTCAAAGGACAGATGTTGGATTCAAACCATGTGCCTTTGGGATTACAGTGCAGCTTCTTACCACTCGGCCACCAGAGGTCCCTGGAGTTTATCTTCAAACTCTAAAAATCTCAAACTCATTGTGGTCCAATTGGAACAGACTCATATCTGGACCTCCAGCAGGCCTTTAGGAGGCTATTCATCTCATGAGAGGAAGTTTCCCAACTTTTTCCTGCGAAACAGCTGGTGAATTCAAAACACCAGAGAGGCACCCACTTTGGGTTTGCAACACAAGTTATCTAGTACTGCTGTAAAAGCAATACCACAAATACATGGCTTTAACAAACAGAAATTTATTTTCTCAAAATTTAGAAAGCTACAAGATTAAATTCAGCATGCCAGCTCTATATCAAGCTTTTCTTATTTTGTCGGCTCTAGTGGAAGGAAGGTGCTTATCCCTTTAGCTTTTATTCTTCAATTCTTTGTTGATTTTCACAGGGTGCAACATCTATCATCCCCATCTTTTACTGGCTTCTTTATGCCCTTTTAATAACTCCAAAGATACTACCATGGGGTACCACACCATTGCCTCATTGACACAGCAAAGAAAACCCACTCCCAAGTACGATTATGAGTAAAGGAGTTAAAGTATATAGTAATTGGAGGTGGACACATTTCAATCCATAACAGAATCATTTCTTGGTTATAGGGGAGGGGTTACCGGTTGTCAGTTCAACAATGCCAAATTTCATTGTGATTGTCTGAAGCCTAATCACATGGCAAAAGTTTGATCCATACTAATATTTTCTAAGTCCTCACTTCTGATGTTTTGGTGATATTTTTTTTTAAAAACAACACACCCAGCCTCCTATTGGTTGCATAATATGATGAACATAATAAATTTTACTGATTTGTACATATTAATTATGTCAAATTGGCAACTGTTATGTTATACGTGTATTTTACGATTCTAAAAAAAAAATCTCTCTCACTGCTTAACACCTTCTCAATTTCATCTAGGATTCCTGACTTTGTTTCATATTCAGATGGAAAATGACCTCTGGTTACTTGAGGATCAGTTCACACCTTTCCTAAAGTCCTCAGCCCCACCTCACATTCACCTGTGCTGCTATAGAAAGCCAACTTGGTGGTGGTGTGGAATTCTTGAATGAGAAACTGTGAGAGGGAGATCCGCTCATCTGTCTTCAAGGAATCATTGCCTTTTTTCCAGTATAACATGAGATCATCTTCTGTGTAGGCATCTGAAAAGGAGAAAGATTTCATTAAGTATGGGCTGTGAGTAGACAGCCCAGTTAGTGTGGTGTGTAGAGAGAGGGTCCTGGGCGCCCACAAAGATCGTGGCGGTGGTAGTAAGATAGACTGAAGAAACAAACCACAGCCTAAGCAAGCCAAAACAAAATTCAGGAAGATGTGTGCAATGTCCCCTGGTCTTTCCAAAGCCATTGGAACCTAAGTGCATATAATTAACGGGAAAAGAATCCACAATTCAGACTGCTATTTGTTAAATTAAACCAGGTAAAATTTGGTCAGAAATAGAGGAATATTAGAATTTTTATATAATTTGTCCATCTAAACCAGGGATAAGCTGGTTCTTCTTTTGCTTTGTTCCAAGCACAATGACCCATCACTTACCACAAAAGAGTTCATAAACACTGGAAGCAAGGAAAGTCCATTCTAGGCTTTGAGTTGTTTCTACCCCACTATGACCACCCTCACTGGTATTATCACTTCCTTCCAACCTCATTTACTTTAGGTGATCACATGTGGCTATTCACAGCACAACTTTTGCTGTAGCAGAACAAATCAACCTACATCTTTAGCAGAGCCATTACCATTACCATACCAAAATCTAACTATTATCAGTCCTGCCTATTCTTGTGTAAATAATATCTATTATCTAAGAGCCTACGGTGATGAAGGCAGAAATTCAAGCTGCTTTGAAGGAAATAGCAAAAAATGAGGCCCCCGGAATAGATGGTATACTGATTGACATATTTCAGCTAACAGATGCTGCCCTGGATGTGCTCACCAAGTTGTGCCAAGAAATCTGGAGAACAACCACTTGGCCAACTGACTGGAAGAGATCGATATTTGTTCCCATTCCAAAGAAGGGTGACCCAACTGAGTGTGGAAACTACAGAACAATATCACTGATTTCACATGCAAGCAAGATTCTACTGAAGAGTATCCAAAAGCGACTGGAACAGTACATCAACAGAGAACTGCCAGAAGTCCAGGCTGGGTTTAGAAGGGGTCGTAGTACTAGGGATATTGTTGCTGATGTTAGATGGATCTTAGCTGAAAGCAGAGAATACCAGAAGAATGTCTACCTGTGTTTCATTGATTATGCAAAGGCATTTGACTGTGTGGATCATAACAAACTGTGGCTGACTCTGAGAAGAATGAGAATCCCAGAACATTTAATCGTGCTAATGCGAAACCTATACTTGGACCAAGAGGCAGTCGTCAGAACAGAGCAGGGCAACACTGAATGGTTCAAAATTCGGAAGGCTGTGCGTCAAGGATGTGTCCTATCTCCATACCTTTTCAACCTCTATGCAGAGCAGATTATCCGAGAGGCTGTGTTCTATGAGGAGACGCGTGGCGTTAGGATTGGTGGAAGATCTATCAACAATCTGCGTTATGCAGATGACACAACCCTGCTCGCTGAAACTGAGGAGGACCTCATGCACTTACTGCAGAGGGTCAAGGACTGCACCTTTCAGTATGGACTGAGGCTCAATGTCAAGAAGACAAAGATTCTCACCACTGGACCAATTGGTAGCATCAGGATGTATGGTGAAGAGATTGAGATTGTTCACAGCTTCAGTTTGCTTGGCTCCACAGTCAACACTCTTGGCACCAGCAGCCAGGAAATAAAAAAAAACGTATTGCGATGGGAAAGTCTGCTGTTAGGGACCTCTCTAAAGTACTCAAGAGCAACGGTGTCTCTTTGGAGACGAAGGTAAGCCTGATACAGGCCATGGTCTTTGCAATCACTTGTTATGCGTCAGAGAACTGGACAATGACTAGGGAGGACAGAAGGAGAATTGATGCCTTTGAGTTGCGGTGCTGGAGAAGAGTATTGAATGTACCATGGACTGCCAAAAAAACAAACAGATTCATCCTAGAGAGGGTTAAACCAGGTTACTCCTTGGAGGCAAAGATTCTGGGGCTTCGTCTGACATAATTTGGACATGTTGCAAGGAGAGACAGGTCTTTGGGGAGGGACATCATGCTGGGTAGAGTAGAGGGACGAGGCAGGAGGGGAAGACCCTCTATGAGGTGGATTGATTCAGTGACAGGGGCAATCAGGATGGGTGTGTCAGAGGAAATGTGATTGGCACAGGATAGAGCGGGGTTTAGGGCTGTTGTACATAGGGTTGCTATGAGTTGCAGGCGACTCGACGGCACATAACAACAACAAAGCTTTCTGATTCTAGTCTCTAATTTTGTTACAGTCATATAGCCTCCTGGAAGATTCAAACAGTTGAGCTAGTTACTGAAAGGTTATGGTTCAAATCCTTCCAAGCAGTGCTTGGAAGAAAAGACATTGAAAACCCTATGCAATGGTTCTGCCATGTAGAGTCACCTCGATTTGGGGTTGATTCAATGGCAATAAGTTTAATTTTTTTGTTGTTTTCTTTTTTTTTAATTTCTGTAATAGTCCTATTTGTGTGTCACCTTGATTAGGCTAGGGAGCTCTGGTTGAGTAGTCCATAGGATGTTGTGCTGGTAAGCCAAAGGCCATGCCTCCTAGGATGGGTTGAATCTAGCAGTTGCTCTGCTGAAGAAAGTTGGGCAGTCCCTCTTGTGTAATTTATAGTGTCAGAAATCCAATAGCTATGAATTGGCAATGAATTGAGTTTGAGTTATTTAGGCTATAAACCTAGGTGTTACAGTATTTTATAGACATGATTAACACCATCAGTCAGTTGACTTTGTGTAAAGGAGATTATCAAGGTAGACTGGGTGAACCTGATCCAATCAGTTGAAAGGCTTTGAGAAGGGAATGGATGCTTCCTTGAAGATGAAGAAGACATTGTGCTGGTGGCCTGCAATGTTGACTTTCAGCCTGAGAGTTTCCAATCATTTCTGAGGGTTACAGGCTTGTCTAACCATAACCTGCAACCATGTAAACAAATCCCTCGCAAGAAATCTCTTTATTTCTCTCTTTCTCTCCTACTGGTTCTGTTTTTCTGGCAGAACCCTAAGTGCTATACCTTAGGAAAATTTACATAACGATGGAGGCAGAAATTGTCTGGATGGAGTGGGGAAAGTGAGGTTTTGGAGCCAATAAAAGGTATTTCAACTCGGCTCTCCTCCTTCTAAGCTCTGTGTACTCTGGCAGAGTGTGTACTGTCCTAAGGTGATTTGCCCTCCTTTGTATGAGGATAATAATAAGCATCTCTCAGAGTTTTGTGAAGAGCAGATGTGAGGTCATATGTTGTTATGTGCAGCTTCTTACCACTAAACTACCAGAGCCATGTGTTGTTGTGTCCCTTCAAGACGGAACCTACCCATAGATGATCCCCCGGCAGGTTTTCAGACAGTTAATTGCAGGGAGTTAATTGCATCCTTCTTTTGTAGAGTAGCTGGTGGATTTAACAAAGTGCGTTTGGGATTACAGTGTAGTTTCTTACCATGTCTGTTCTTGTTATTATGTGCCATCGAGTCGCTTGGGACTCATAGCAATCCTATGTACAAGAGCCCTAAATGCTTTTCTATCCTATGCCAACCTAGCCATCTCAAATGCACTTATTCCCACCGCTCCAGTCACAGAATCGATCCATCTCATCAAAGGTCTTCCTCTCCTTCGCTGCCCCTCCACTCTGCCAAACATGATGTCCCTCTCCAAGGAACAGTCCCTCCTTGCAACATGCCCA
>NW_006400113.1:891984-893236 GCF_000299155.1 Elephantulus edwardii
CCATATAGGAGGCTGTAGTCCTTGATCTTCTGCAGCAAGCGCTTCAGGTCCTCCTCAGTTTCAGCAAGCAGGGTTGTGTCATTTGAATAATGCAAGTTGTTGATATTTCTTCCACCAATCCTGATGCCACATCCCTCTTCATATAGCCCAGCATCTCGGATGATCATACAGATTGAAAAGCTATGGAGACAGAATACATCCCTGACAAACACCCTTCTTGATTTTGAACCATGTAGTGTCTCCTTGCTCTGTTCTGACAACTGCCTCTTGGTCCAAGTATAAGTTTCATGTTAGCACAATCAAATGTTCTCGGATCGGCAGAAAAGGTTTTTGGAAGTCGGGGAAGGGGAGAGGCTGAGTTTTTTGCTGATCGCCAGATTCTAACGCAGGTAACCTCAGGCTGCATTGTCCAGGGCAGACCCCGAAGCATTGGAAGAAAAGATTTCTTGCGGCCCTCGGGCCAAGAAAATTTGCATCAGCACCTGGCTTCAAATGGAAGACAAGTGGTATTAACCCATGAGAAGGCAATCCTGGAATGGAAGTTGCACATTACAGTTGTACTTACGAACTTTAAGTTGAAGTCATACTGGCTACATCATAAGAGATGCACAGCAGCACGATATGCTCAGAATCACCATGTATAGTAAGTGTAATAAGTAGTTATGTTCTTTATCCTCAGTTATTTCACACTCTTTTCCCGACAAGGCTGTCTGTCTAACCCTTGCCATATATGGGGTCAACATTGCTGCCTGCCTCTGCCTTGGCTTACTAGAGGGGAGGGGAACCTGACAATCCACTCCCACAAGCACAGACTGGCTTATAAGGGAGCCCTGGACCAGTGAGATTTCTAGTGAGAATTTTGACACCCCCAGGAAAGCACAGTACATATATGTTGGCTCAGGAATAAAGCAGTAGGTGGAGTGAGGGAAGAGTCTAAACTGCCTAGTGAAGAAGGATTTGAGCTGTTTGTTGTTGTTGTTACGTGCTATTGAGTCATTTTCGACTCCTAGCGACCTTATGTACAAGAGCCCTAAACGCCATTCTATCCCGCGCCAACCTCGCTGTCTCAAACACATTCATTCCCACCACTCCACTCACAGAATCGATCCATCTCATTGAGGGTCTTCCTTTCCTGCGCCATCCCTCCACTCTGACAAACATGATGTCCCTCTCCAAGGACCAGTCCCTCCTTGCAACATGCCCAAAGTATGTCAGACGAAGCTTCAGAATCCTTGACTCCAGGGAACATTCT
>NW_006400113.1:894336-896363 GCF_000299155.1 Elephantulus edwardii
AGATTGAAAAGGTATGGAGACAAAATACATCCCTGATGGACCCCTTTCTTGATTTTGACCCATCCAGTGTCTCCCTGCTCTGTTCTGACGACTGCCTCTTGTCCAAGTATAGGTTTCATTATTTGCCAGAGAATTAGTTTTGGGAATCCGGGCTGGGGACAGAGGCAGAGCCTTCCTCATCTCCATGCATCATTCAGGTACCCCACAGAAAGATGAAGAGGGTCCCTGGAGGACGCCATTTGCCAGAGTATTAGTTTTGGGTCCTCGGGCCAAGAAACAAAAGTTGTACACTCTTCCTGGAGGACACATTCTTGCTACTGGGAAGCCATCCACTTGCATCAGCACCAGGCTGCAAACAGAAGACAAGTGGTATTAACCCACAGGAAGTCAATCCTGGAGTGGACGTTTAAGAGGCCTTTTTCTCAGGATCTTCTAGGAAAAGAAGCTGTACATGACAGTTGTACTTAAGAACTTTAAATTGAAGTCATAATGACCGCATCATAAGAGACTGACAGCAGCATGATATGGTCAGAATCCGAGAAATCCTGATTGCTTGAGACTTAGGACATCACATCAGGGGCTGGTCAATGCGAGATGGGTGTTGAGTGTTGTAAGCAAAGTAGGAAGGGTTGGTGGTGGAGTAGGGAAGGGGTGGATTTTTTCTTTAAAAAAACACCAAAACCCAAAACCAACCAAATATGTAGCCGGGTGGGCAGCAACATTGAATATTGGTCTTTTTAACTGGTACATGTTTTTCATCTACTCTTTTCTGTAGAATGCTTGTCTGTCAGACACTATTGAGACAGACTAAGAAGAAGGATTGGCCATCCTCTTCTGAAATTACAGGCCTTTGAAAACCCTATGTACAGTAGAGCACAAGGATTTGAGGAGAGAAAGGAAAACAGCAGGCATGTAGAGAGCAAGAGATATGAGTGAGTATCCTGACATCATCTCAGCCTGTCTGTTTCTGGACCCTGGTTTTTTACTCTGAAGCTTCCATGTGTGTGAACATTTTCTGAGGTACATCAACAGCACAAGCACTTACCATGAACATTTTCTGAGGCAACTTAACAAGCAAGGTGCACACAGGCTTACTTGTGCTACCTACTATTCTGTAGTGCTCAGTTTTATCATATTAAAAAGTGTGAATTTATGCATTACAGATTAATAAGTAAGAGAAAATAAGCCTGTGCATAGCTGGCTTACTGCAACTGGTGTTTAGGACAAAGTTTAAATGAATTCGGTGACTATAGGGCCTTTGGAAAGGGTCAATTATAAGAAAGGCTTTAGACTGAAATTAGTTTCTGACTTTTAAAATTATGTGATTGTTATTATTGGTTGCTTTCAAGCCTGTTCCCATATAGAAGAATATGAAATGCTGCCATGGCCTGTGTCATCCTCATGACAAGTTGCAGATAACACAATGCTCTTTAGTGATCCACAGGATTTTACTAGGCTGAGTTTTATTAGGCCTCAGTATCAGTCTAAGAAATCACTATTTTACTGTGTATATATGTAATAGTTTTTACATTTATTATCTGTAATTATTGTACACCTCTTCATATCTTCTATTCTTTACTGATAATTATGTTGTGTTTTATAGCCCTGGTGTAGCCTATAGGGAAGTGTACTCCAAACACAAGGATGATGCCTCTCTGTTGGTTCAAATCCACTAGCTGATCTTTGGGGAAAAAGATGGAAAACCTTCTTTCTTGTAATTTATGTTGTTGTTGTTGTTGTTATGTGCCGTCGAGTCGCTTGTGACTCATAGCTACCCTATGTACAACAGCCCTAAACTCTGCTCTGTCCTGTGCCAATCACACTGGCTCTGACACTCCCATCCCGATTATCCCAGTCACTGAATCAATCCACTTCATAGAGGGCCTTCCTCTCCTGAGCTGTCCCTCCACCCTCCCAAGCATGATATCCCTCTCCAGGGACCGGTCCCTCCTCACAACATGTCCAAAGTATGTTAGACGGAGGCTCAGAATCTTTGCCTCCAAGGAGCCACCCGGTTTAACCCTTTC
>NW_006400113.1:897243-899148 GCF_000299155.1 Elephantulus edwardii
GCTGATGTGCTGTTCCAGTCGTTTTTGGATAATCTTCAGTAAAATCTTGCTTGCATGTGAAATCAGTGAGATTGTTCTGTAGTTTCTACATTCTGTTGGGTCACCTTTCTTTGGTATCCCAAATATCGATCTCTTCCAGTCAGTTGGCCAAGTGGTCGTTCTCCAGATTTCTTGGCACAACTTTGTGAGCACATCCAGGGCAGTATCTGTTAACTGAATCCAGAAAAAGCTCCTGGACTATCAGCTCTCACTCAGTGGCAATGAGTTGAATTTGAGTTTCCCATAATTCAGCTGAAAACCCTGATAAATCAGGGGCCTGGAGAGTAGCCGTGGCAGAAGAATGAGTGAGTGGCTGGCAGTTGGCACAGACATATGACCAGCGGACTGTCTTCTCTCCAAGTTCATCATACCTAGTGGCTTTGCAAGCAAGAAATGTCAAATTCTATTGTGAACAAAAAGACTTAATAACTCTTTGTATTATTTGGTGTGGTAAAGGAACTTATCATTTCGATTTTGTTTTCAAAATCACAGCTATCATACTGTTTTTCCCCCCAAGATGCTTTTTTATTCTTGACTCATACATTGAACAAGTACGGATTGTGGTGGAGTCAAATCCCATTTTCATATTTGTTTTCCTTAGTTTTTTTGAAGGGAATTCTGGTGGCCTAGTAGATAAGGAGTTGCATGGAAGAGTAGACTTGCACAATATTTGTCCTTTTATGACTGACTTATGTTACTAAATGTAATTGTCTTCCAGCTCATGTGTACATGAAGCGTTTAATGGATTTTTTATATTATTCTTTAACAGTTTTGGGGTTTAGATAATGAGGCCTTAGATTTAGTGTTAAGATTTCTTTAAAGGTATAGTCAGTTTTTCAATCTACAGGTTGCTGGGACACTCACCTCATCCTGAGGCTGCTTTTACATAATGAACCCTTTTCTTTTCTGCAGCTCCAAGTAGTTGACTCTCAGTTTGTTCAGTAAAGAGAATGGTTTTGTAATTGCACCTTTCCCTTCAACAACAGAGGTGACACTTGCTTCCCCACATCCTCTTAAACTCTTCATTTGGCTCGTGTGGGGACCCTCTTCACCACCATGGTCTCAGGTGTTTTTGTGCCCTTGTGGTAATCTTTCTTTGGAGAAGATACCAAGAGTGAGAGCCAGATTCTTTTCCTGACTGCAGTCCCTATGCAGAAGCCCCATGCAAGGAATTCTGGTCTGATGCCACCAGGCACATCCTTGGAACTTTGGTCCTCATGCCATCAGCCTGCTCCTGGAACTTCTGTCTTGACATACATGCCCACACTGGTAGCTGATGCGCGCCTGGAGTGATGCTGGAACTTGAATGAGGTACTTTGTGGAGGGTCATTGTTGTTTGGCTGGATCATGAGGGACCCTTTAAGCTCAAGCAGAAGGGAGTGAGACAGCTGGAGATCATTCTTTTTTTTTTTTTAAATTTTAATCACTCATCTTTATTGATAAAATAGTTTCCTGTGCAGTAAATAAGACATAAATTTAAACTTCTGCTTTAAACAAAAGGTATGGGATGGAAAACTTGCTACACAACAGACTTCAAAGTACACAAACACTTTAAAGTTAAATTTTTAAAACAACACAATTTTAAAAGTACATCCAAGGAAGAAAACCAAGAATAAATTAAGCCTACTTAATGATTTACAAAAATAATTACGAAGTGATGTTTTATAATAGAGCTGCCTCAATGAATTGCCTCAGACTCTGTAGCTAATTTTCTCTATTACTTGGGATAAAAACTATGTGGAATTGCAAACAAATTAAGAAATATTTCCCTAAAGCCAATAGAAAAGTTTATAAATAAAAACTGTCATTTATAAAATATTAAGGCCTCTGGATAAGAAAAAAAATCTAATGTTTGGGTCATTAGCC
>NW_006400113.1:900683-903082 GCF_000299155.1 Elephantulus edwardii
AGCTTCATTATTATACCTGGGTCATCTTTTTTGCTTGCCATTAACAGTCTAAACATTTGTTCTCGATACTTGCTCATTATAAGTTCCAAGGCAGACTGATGTTCTTCCAGTGATGTACGCAATTCTTTGTTCTCTTGCTGTAATTCTCTGATTTGTCTGTTTTCTTGCTGGATTCCCATAACTAATGTGGATCGAGGTCGATGTCTTGCAACTTCATTTAGTTCTTGAATTTCTTCTTGGTACTGTTTCATTGCTTCTACTCGTTTGTTGAGAGCTGTGGTTTGTTCAATGAGGGATTCTGCTGCATCATCATGATCTCTCAATCTTTCAACAAGAGCTTTTGCATCAGCAAGCGCCTTCTCAATTGTGCAACTCATTTCTAAAGAATACTCCGGTCTCAGTCCCGCGCAGCCGTCAGCTATGGTAACTGAGGACACAAAGCCTCCGTCAACCGAGATCTACAGGGGAGAGACCTCGGACACCTGTTTAGTTCCTCTCAGTTAGCGGAGGGGCAGCAGTGGATACTGCCGAGCTGAACCCCATCACTGACCCACGAAGACCTCTACTGACCGCCTCTGAGAAGCACTCCGCAGATCGCACCTGGAGATCATTCTTGAAGGGAAAACCAAGTCTTCCTGGTTTTCCAATTAGATCTCCAAACTCTGCCTTGCATCTTCTCACATCCAGTCCATCAACTACCTTTAGCAAAGAGCACCTAGGGCTACCCTAGCTGTGGCCATTGTCTGATAGAGGAGGCTGCTTTCACAGGCCTTTTCTCTACCAAACTGAAGTAGATTTTCCCTTTTGTCAGAAGGCAGAGAGAAACCCAGGCAAGGAGTGGACCCACCCCACCCTCTTCTGGAGCAGTGACTTCAGATCAAGAACCTGCTACTATTGGCTCAGACCTGAAAAACTCTACCACAGCAATGTCTCATAGGAATCAGGCTACCTCATGCCCTACACAAGCCCAAAGCAAGATGTCACCCCCCAAAAGTGACACATTATCAATGTATTTCCTGAAGGTAGAAAGTCTGATGAAACTTTCTGACACAGAATTTAAAAGAACAACGATTGAATATTTTTTATTCTTATTATTTTTCCACACAAAATATGTGATAAAATACACAGGTAGATTTTGAATTACCTACCTGCCTTATTAATTATTATTAATAATAATTTTAATGAAAGTTTACGGAGACTTTGGATTTCCATTCTTTCATTCCACTTTTCTCCCTGTACACCTCTCCCCCTCAGTTTGCTCTTCTCTTTGAAAAGTAAAAGAAAAATTCTTTCATTATTATACAATCCCTACCCCCAAGTCCACTCCACTATGCAACCTTCATTCTGGAATTCATGACAATAATACCTAATCATATATCCCTTTTAAACAGTTCTCTCCTTCATCTGTTTCAATCCAGTATACATAATTTATCCCATCTTTCTCAGTCTTCCTCCAACCCTGATGTCAGTCCCATTTTACAATAGTGGCAATATACAGTACAATATTTATACTTTTGTGACTGAGATATTACACTCAGCATGATGTTCTCCAGGATCACCCATTTTGTATAATAGTTCATGAGTTCCTTATTTTTCAATGCTGCACAGTATTCCATTGTGTGAATATACCAGAACTTCTCTCTCCATTCATTTGTTGATGGGCACTTAGGTTGTTTCCAACTCTTTGCTATTTTGAACAAAGCACCAACAAACATAGATATGTATATATCTACTTAGGTGATGGTTATGGTTTCTTTAGGGTATATTCCTAGTAGTAGAATATCTGAGCTAAATGATACTTCCATTTGCAACTTTTTGAGAAAGCACCATACTGCCTTCCATAGTGGTTACACTATATTAAACTCCCACCAACAGTGAATAAAGGTTCCAGTTTCTCCACAACCTGGCAAGCATTTGTTGTTTGCTGTTCTGTTAAATTTTGCTATTTTTACTGGGGTGAGATGATATCTCACAGTTGTTGTGATTTGCATCTCTCTTAGAGCTAGGGATTTTGAACGTTTCTTCATGTGTTTGTGTGCCATCTGAATGTCTTTTTTTGTGAAGTATCTGTTCATATCCTGTGCCCATTTTTCAACGGGGTTGTTTACCTTTATTTTGTTGTGGTGCTTGAGTATTTTATAAATTCAAGATATAAGTCCTTTATCTGATGGGTCATTATCAAATACTTTTTCCCAGACTGTGGCTTTCCTTTTTGCCCTGTTGGAGGTGGTTTTGAATGTGCATATGGATTTGATTCTAGAAGGTCCCATTCATCCATCTATTTTATCCTCTCATAGTTGTAGATTTTTCAAAATGCTTATAAGACTGTTTACGTTATGGATTGAGTATTTTTTTCAATGTGTGAAAGTTTGTTGTTGTTGTTGTTGTTATGTGCCGTC
>NW_006400113.1:903317-905283 GCF_000299155.1 Elephantulus edwardii
TTGTTTTCTTGGCAGTCCATGGTACATTCAATACTCTTCTCCAGCACCACAGCTCAAAGGCATCAATTCTCCTTCTGTCCTCCCTAGTCAGTGCCCAGCTCTCTGACGTATAACAAGTAATTGCAAAGACCATGGCCTGTATCAGGCGCACCTTCGTCTCCAAAGAGACACCATTGCTCTTGAGTACTTTAGAGACAAAGTTTAAAATTACAGGACACTGTTAGTAAAAACCAGAAAGAGCTTAAAAACACAATCCAAAGCAATACAGATGAAGAAAATAAGGCATTAGAGGCTCTGGAAAAACAAGAAACCACAATCCAAAATGAGAGGACCAATGTTCCTGATGCTGTCAACATGATGGAGGGACATATGAACAGGGCTGAAGAGGTGGAACACAGAAATAATGAAATAGTAGATTTGTCGCCACTGACCTGCTAGAACAAAAAGCAGAATCAAAAAAGGAAGGAAAAAGAAGAAACCTAAGAATAATGGGGAACAGTATCAAGAGAAGGAACATGTGCATAATCAGAATCCTAGAACAACAAGAAGAAACTAAAGGCACTGAAAAAGTTGTGGAAGAATTATTATAGGAAAACTTTCTAGGCATAACGAAGAATGAGAGCATATATACTCAAGAAGCTGAGAGAACAGCGTATAGAATAAACCCTAAAAGAAAAACACCATGGCATATCATAGCCAAATTTGCCAGAACCAAAGATGAGAGAATCCTGAGAGCAGCAAGGGAGAAACAAAGAGTAAGAGTAAATAAGATTAAATGCCGATTTGTCAGCAGAAACCATGTGAGCAAAAAGACAATGGAATGACTTATATTGAACACGCAACACAACTGTCAACCAAGAATATTCCACCCAGAAAAATTGTCCATCAGATATGAAGGAGAGATCAAGGTACTCCCAGAGAAGCAGAACCTAAGGGAGTTTGTAAAAACAAGACCAGCACTGCAGGAAACACTGAGAGAAGTCCTTCTTACAGAGATGTCACAGAAAGCAGAATGGACCACAGTAACTAGCAACAACACCAAAAAGAAGTCAGCAAAATGATAGCAATAAAGCCTTGCTTCTCAATAATCACACTGAATGTAAATAGTTTAAATGCACCGCTGAAGAGAAAAAGAGTAGCATATTGGATAAAACCCAAAATCCATCAATATGCTGTCTACAAGAGACACACGTGAAAAAGAAAGATAATGGAAGACTAAAAATAAAAGGATGGGATAAGATCCAAGATGGCGGGGGAGGCAGAGACAGCGTGGTGAGCTGCGTGAGCAGTGAACCACTTTAAGCAATGCCACTATGGCCTTCTGCAGACTTCGGCTTATTGATAATTAAACAGTTAAATGGTTGATGACTGGCCCTCAGTGAAGATCAAGGCTCAACGACAGGAATTCAAGGATTCTCAAGGAGGAATGGGTGAGTGTCACGGCTCCCAATCCCCTCCCGCAGAGCCCACACTACCACCGTGCTGCACAGATGCTGCAGGTCCATGAGGCTTCCACAGCTGGAACCAATGGATTCCCTCACCCAGATGGATGCTGGGCACCGGCCTTCCTCAAGATGGGTGTAGTGAAGCCACCACACTGCCTCAAGGTGGACTTGTTCTGGAGAGAATTCTTGGAGTCAGGATGGCGGTGGTGGGGGAAGTGGGTGCGCCCAGCCGCCCACAAGAGAGGGGCTACACGCCACCTGGGCACCCACGCAGCGTGGGGTGGTGGGGTGGGAGGGGGCATGCCCCCAACAGCCACCAGTGCTGTGAGGGGGGATGCGTGCCCCGCCAGCCGCCCACGCTTGGGGGTGGCATGCCCCTCCAGCCATCTGCGTGGGAGGCTGGAGATGGGATGCATGCCCCACCATCTGCAGGTTTGGGTTTCCTTGGACAGGCCAAAGAAGATGATTACCTATACAATGGATTGCTGAAAGTCACTGTGAGTCTGATGACAATTAACAGT
>NW_006400113.1:906230-907923 GCF_000299155.1 Elephantulus edwardii
CAGGAGAGGAAGGCCCTCTATGAGGTGGATTGATTCAGTGATTAGGATAATTGGGATGGGAGTGTCGGAGACAGTGCGATTGGCACAGGACAGAGCAGAGTTTAGGGGTGTTGTACATAAGGTCGCTATGAGTCACAGGTGACTCGACGGCACATAACAAGAACAACAACAACATCCCTGACCACATAGTCCTTGGTCAGGCGAGGGGACCAGACTGAAGTAGGGGCAATTGGAGGGGGAGTATACCAGGCAGCTCCTGGAGGGTGTTTCCCTGCTTGGGACTGCCCTAGGCCCCCAGCTTGGAGCGAGCCATAGCGGCCCTCAGGGTGAGCTCCTCAGTCCCCAGATTGTGCCATCTGGCCCCTGGGTAGGGAAGGGGAAAAAAAGAATGCCTAGGGTATCCAGAGAATGTTATCTAGGCCACCTTCTGCCACCCTCTCCCCCAGTAAACATGAAAACAACACCCTCAAAACCCTTCTTCTTTTAACTCACAAGTTTGTTCTCTCTAGATTTGCTCCCTATCCTACAGGTAACCTTAACACTGAGTTTTACTCCAGAATTGACCCTGAATCCAGCGCCCATGACAAAAAGGAAATACAGCTGACAGCTAAGGAAGCAAAGGAGGATGGAGCCTCTGAGATCAACCAGCCATCCCCACTAGACCCACCTGGGAAAACACTTTGCAGTCCAGAGGGGAGCAAATGACAGGAAAATATCTTCCAACAGAACAAGAAGGCAAGCAGCTTTAACCCAAGACCACCAGTAAGGTGATAAAGCATACTCCCTTCCCCCCTTTACATCTACGCCCCTGTTCAGCATGAAGAAGCCAGAGAGTCGGCATCCAGTTCCCAAATCAATAAATAAGACAGTTGGTTTAATTACCATTGGAAAATGCTTGTCATTTCTCTGTAGCATCTGAGCCGCACTGGATCCTCATCATTTCCTTCACTTGCTCCCTCCACCAACCAAACTGTGCAGCTCTGCAATTTTATCCCTGCTCATCCTCACCCTTCTGCCCCCAACCCTCACCTCCTTGTATCCCCAATGTTTTTCCCAATAAAAAAATTTTTTTTTAAAGGGTGGGAAAAAATATACCAAGTAAATGGCCACCAGAAAAAAGCAGGAGTAGAGATATTAATCCTGGATAAAATATATTTCAATGCAAAAAATCATCATAAAGGACAAGGAAGGTCACTACATAATGATTAAAGGGTCATTAGACCCCTTCCCCCACCTCCCTTGCAGCTCCACAACCATGCACATCAGCCCCCACCACAGCCCTGTGACCTCAGGGCACCACCTTGAGCCATCACCCAGAGCTATCAGGCGAGCTGTTGAGGAACTAACCTGGCAGGAGAAAGGCTGGTAGGATCTTATCTGTGTTTACTGGGGCATTGCTGATTACCCGGGAGAGCACCTAAGGGCACGCCCACAGGTGGGGAATTTGGCTGAGCTCTCTTGGGCTACACCAACTGTCCAAAATGAGCCAGCCAGCTGGCTTCTGTGAACTCTGCAGACTAGCCAGAGGCTAGTGGGTGGGTGGGAATTTGACCTTGACTTTTCTGATCCTGTTGGATCCAGGACCCTGCTGGAGCAGGGGCTGTTGTGTGAGGGCACCTGCGTAAGTGCCACCAGGCAGGGAACACTGAGAAAACCATTGGGTAGGAAACGGACAGCAGGAACTTGAGTAAGG
>NW_006400113.1:919511-948578 GCF_000299155.1 Elephantulus edwardii
TCTCCTTGAAAAGAAAAGAAAAACTCCCTCATTGGTACACAATCCCCCCCGCCCCTCCCCAAACCCCACCCCCTAGTCCCAAATATAATCCACTCTGCAACCCTCATTGCATACGGTAGGAGGTTTCTTACTCCCTAATTTCAAATCCTACTACACTGCCGTGGTGGTCAAGACTGCGTGGTACTGGTACAATGACAGTCACATAGATCAATGGAATAGAACTGAGAACCCAGAAATCAGCCCATCTACTTATGGTCAGCTGAATTTTGACAAGAAGATGAAATCAGTTAAGTGGGGAAATGACAGCATTTTAAACAAATGGTGTTGTCAAAATTGGAAAACTATCTGCAAAAAACTCAAACAAGACCCACACCCCCCACCATACACAAAAACCAACTCAAAGTGGATCAAGGACTTAAGACTAAAACTAAGGACTATAAACTTCATTAGAAAAAACTTGAAAGATCCCCTAGGAGCACTAATCCACAACATGAACAGTCTTCCAAGGATCCTAAAAGCCTACAATCAGGAGAGGATGAAATAGATGAATGAGATCTCCTAAGAATCAAATCCCTATGTATATCCAGAAACTTCTCCAACAGGGTAAAAAGGGAGGCCACAGACTGGGAAAAAATATTTGGTAATGACATGTCTGATAAGGGACTTATATCTAGAACTTATAGACTACTTGAGTGCCACAACAAGACAAAGGTAAACAATCCAACAGACACTTCACCAAAAAGGCATTCACATGGCAAACAAAAACATGAAGAAATGTTCAAAATCCCTAGCTCTAAGAGAGATGCAAATCAAAGCAACTATGAGATAACATCTCACCCCAGTAAGAATAGCAAAATTCAACACAGCAGCAAACGACAAATGCTGGTGAGATTGTGGAGAAACTGGAACACTTATTCACTGTTTGGTGGGAGTGTAAAATGGTGAAACCACTATGGAAAGTAATATGGTGCTTTCTCAAAAGGTTGGAAATAGAAATACCATTTAATTCAGCAATTCCACTCCTGGGAAGATACCTTAAAGAAACCATAACCATCACCCAAGCAGATATATGCACATCCATGTTTGTTGGTGCTTTGTTCAAAATAGTAAAGAGTTGGAAACAACCTATGTTCCCATCAACAAATGAATGGATAGAGAAGCTGTGGTATATTCACTTAATGGAATATTATGCAGTACTGAAAAACAAAGAACTCATGAATTATTATACAAAATGGGTGATCCTGGAGGACATTATGCTGAGTGAAATATCTCAGTTACAAAAAGACATATACTGCATTAATGCCACTGTTATAAAACAAGACTGACATGGGGGTTGGGGGAAACTAAGAAAAGAAGGAATAAATAATGTACACAGCATTGAAAAAGAGGAGGGAGAGAACTGTATAAAAATAATATATGATTAGGTATTATTGGCATGACAAGGGTCCAGAATAAGAGCTGCATAATAACGTGGTCTGGGGGAGGGGGTTGTATAACAGTGAAAGAACTTTTTTTCCAAAGGAAAAAGTGAACTGGAACATGGAGGAAAATGTGCAACAATGAATGAATGGAAATCCAAGTTATTTATAAACTTTCATTAATATCTCAGTTAAAAAATTGTGTACCCATGTATAAGGAATGCATGTCACTTAGAATTAAAGGCATTTAGGTTATAGGAGCCTGGTGCTGGTGTCTGGACTCATTCTACTCACAGCTTTCAATCTCCAGTGAGCATGTTTGAGTGTCCAGAGGAAATCGACTGAAGTCCATGTTGCACATCGCTGTCACTGTAACTCTAGAAACAAAAAGACAAAACTCACACTTTTAGAACCTGCAAAACACAAATCTTGAGTAATAAAAGCCAGGGTAATGGTGGGCAAAGTCCAGTGGTAATTAATTTTATAAATCATAATACATGAGAACGGCTGTATGAAACATAATGTGAATGAAGAATAGCATGAAACACAATGTATATGATCTTTGTAACCAAACGATAATAATAATAATAAAATTAATAATAATAATAATAATAAAGTATTTTTAAAAATCCCAAACAAACTGAAAGGCTTCTGCTTTCTTCCAGCATAGCTACATCTTTCTCATAATCCATAAATAATACAACAGGATTCAGATAACTAGTGTATACTTGATATACTGATTGTAGTATACATAGGTATTTATGTCAACCTAGAAATTGTATGTGCTGTTTATCACACTCAGGAATTCAAAAGAAACAATGGTCTCAAGCAATATATTATTATTGGTTACTGTTGAGGTGATCGTGACTCATTGTCGACCATACATGCTACAGTGCAAAACACTTCATAGTTTCCTTGGCTGAATGAAAGCAGATTGGCAGGCCCATCTTCCAAGATGAGTACAAGGCATTAAACTCATGAGATGCTTATGTAAGTCTTTGGTTTCTTAAGGGAGCCATAATAAAACAAACCAAACCCCTGCCATCAAGTCAATTCTGATCCATGGGGTTTTCATAGTTGTAAATCTTTATGATAGAAGACTGCCCATCTTTCCCCTTGAAGTGCTGGTGGACTCATACTGCCAACGCCTAAGTTAGCTACAACTACTCATTGCTGTTGAGTCACAGTAGACTTGTAGCTAACCTTCCATTTTGTTTCTGAGGGTGTAAATTTCCTGGAGAGAGGCTGTCCATCTTTCTTCTGCAAAGCTGCTGATGGACTAAAAATGACAGAGAGGTGTGACCTTTAGGTTAGCAGCACAATATCCCACAGCTATATGAGAG
Organism: Elephantulus edwardii; assembly: GCF_000299155.1. Classification (NCBI taxonomy): domain Eukaryota; kingdom Metazoa; phylum Chordata; class Mammalia; order Macroscelidea; family Macroscelididae; genus Elephantulus; species Elephantulus edwardii. The sequence continues at coordinate 922,273 of NW_006400113.1, forward strand.
CTCACTGCTATGCCACTGTTGTTGTTATGTGCTGTCGAGTCAGAGCTGATTCATAGCTGACCCTGCAGCAAGTTTTCAGAGACAGTAAATTGCACTGGAGAAGACTGCCCATCTTTCTACTGCAGAGCAGCTGGTGGATTCAAATAGCATGCCTTTGAGTTGGCAGCACAATTCCTTACCACTAAGCCATCAGAACTCCATAGGTTTCTTAAAGAAAGCATAGACTTTAAATATATTAGAATTAATCTTATCCTTTACTGATTTTATTGATATTTGAAAATTTATATATAATGTTTCAGAAATCACTCTTAGGGCATCCATACTTTGTTGTGTTTTATGATACTGATTTTTCATATTTATAATAATATCTATAAAGGGGCACAGAGGGTTTTAATGCCTAATCCACAGAGACTACAGTAATAGAAAAGCTCTGCAAGGTTTTACTGTATCAACCTGAAAGAATTTGTTATTTTAATGATTTTGTTTGAGAGAAAACTAGAGCTCTGCACCAAAATTTACCAAATATATATATCATTAGTCCTAGGTACAAGATCTCCCATCCACTGGTGTCTTAGGGCAGGACATGATTAGTGGTTACTTGGTGGTACTGAGTATTCTAGTTTTTCTCCAACTACAGAAAATTGTTTATGTATATAATTATTGGGAAAATTCACTGACTAAAAAAAATAATAAAGAGTTCCCTTTTCATTTAAATCGACAAGAGTTATGAAAATATTTGAAATGGAAGTGTCCAAATATTTGCTCTATTTTCTCAACACAGTTTGAGTGTGAAAATGTGTCTTCTGTATGGATTACTTATGTAGGAGACATATACTGCCAACAACTGGCTAAAGCCTTATCTCCTCTGGAAATCTTGATAAATCAGGGGAAACCAGGAGAGTAGCCACGTCAGAAGGATGAGCAAATGGCTGGCTGGCTGGGAGCTAGCATGGACATTTGACCAATCTTCTCTCCAAATCCATCATACTTACTGGCATGGCAAGAAAGAAAGCAACCAGGAGTTAAGTTTGGAGACATGAAATGTCAAATGCAGCAAGGTTTTTTGTTGTGAACAAAAGGACTGAATAACTCTTCTCTTTGTGTTAGTTGGTGTGGTACAGGAACAGATAATTTTAAAATCACAGATATCTTACTGGTTTCCCTTACCTCCCCAATGCTTCTTTATTCTTAACTCATACATTGAACAAACATGGATTTTGGTGGAATCAAATCCTGTTTTCATTTTTGTTTTCCTTAGTCCTTTTGAAGGGCATTCTGGTGGCCTAGTAGATAAGGAGTTGCATTGTCAAGTCAAAGGCAGGCAGTTCAAAACCACCAGGATCTCAGAAGGAGAAAGATGGGCAGTCTCCTTTTGTGAAATTTACATCCTCAGAAACCTACCGGATGGTCAACTATGAATTGATTCTGATTAAATGGCAATGAAGTTTGTTTTGTTTGAGTCTCTTTAGATTAACTGATGGATAGGTGGTGGTGGTAGTGGGAGAGGAGGAGGAACACCTTCCTTTAGATTAACTCATGGGTAGATGGGGTGGTGGTGGGAGAGGAGAAAGAGGAGGGTGGAGAGGAAGTAGGAGATGGAAAAAGTAGGGGGGTGAAGAGGAAGATCTTCCTTTAAATTAACTGATAGGTAGGGTGATGGTGGTGGAAGAGGAGGAAGAAGACCTTCTTTTAGGTTAACTTGTGGGCAGGGTAGTAGTGGGAGAGGAGGCGGAAGACCTTCCTTTTGGGGAGAGGAAGCTTGTCAAGTCCTATGACATTATTGCTTCCTTTCTCATAGTGAAAATGTATAACTTTCATAGTTAAGGAAACACATCTTCATTCAGAAATTTAAAAAAAAGTATTGTCCAGGGTATTAATCAACACTTCAAACTTCATTCATATTAAGGTTCTCCTGCTAGTATGATATAAGTTGGCATTTGAGCATTCAGTGTCTTCCCATCCTCCATCATGGATGGACTGAGGGAGGGGGGTGGACAACTCTTTAGGTAGGCGATCACAAGCTCTCTAGGCCAGCTACCTGGCTGCCCTTGATATAGTGTGGGTTCCTTTCCAGACACTGCAATGAAGTCGCATGAACATATAAAAATTATTTTGACATTTTATTGTAGTCTCGTAAGTGTGCATTATAAACAAGTTTTAAATATTTTGAAAATTACCAAAATATAACACAGAGACATAAAAAAGAACAATTGTTGGAAAAATGGTACCTGTAGACTTACTGTTGCAGGGTTGCCACAAACCTTCCATTTTCAAAAAGCCTTGGTATCCTTTAAGCACAACAAAGCCAAGTGTGATAAAAGGAAATGTGCCTGTGCTTTCTTCCTGAGTTCCAGATACTTACAGAGTATCCTCACTGTCTGGCACTTCCAGGCTGCAGGTCTCCATTACCTTGCAGCAACTCCTGCTCAGCTCTTACCTCACCTCTGTCTACTCCATACAGACCTATATGGTCCCAACAATTCTAGGAGTGCAGACTGATCCCACGAAAATAAAAACTTTTCCTGGACCTACGCTCAGGATGGTTAGATGGCTCTAGTCTCACTACTAGCTGTGCAGTGCCCCCAGCTGTAAGTACACACACCAAAGGCCCTGTTGAAGGCACCCTCACTAAACCTGGATTTAGTAGGTTTTCCTGTCTTCCCTGTTCTCCAGCTTGAACTCATGACATGGTCACAGTTATCTCCCAAGAAAAATCTTACAACCTTTTATTTCTCTTCTGCAATCATATATTCTTTGATTTTGACTAGGAGTTCAAGAGCAGTGGAACTAGCATTTGAACATTTCCAGAGTTCAAATTCAACCGGAGGCACATTGAAAGAAAGATTTGGCAGCCTACTTCCAAACAAAACAGCTGTTAACTAGACATAGTTCTTGTCCTACATACCTGTGCTGCCATGAGCAAGAGATGACTCGACAGCGGTCAGTCATTGGGCATTTAATTTCATTAACTAGAAAAAGAATTGGTTGACACAGAAGAATTTCATGAAACAGCATATGTGCAAGACCCTGTGGTGATGAAGGAAGATGTTCAAGCAGGTCTGAATGAATTGTCAAAAACAAGGGCCCAGGAATTGGTGGCATACCAATTGGCGTATTTCAGCAGAAGCTGTCCTGGAAGCACTCACTAAGTTGTGCCAAGAAATCTGGAGGACAATCACTTGGCCAACTGACTGGAAGAGATCCATATTTGTTCCTATTCCAAAGAAAGTGACCCAACAGAGTGCAGAAATTATTAAACAATATCATCAATAACACATGCAAGTAAGATTCTACTGAAAATTATTCAAAAATGACTGGAACAGCATATCAACAGAGAACTGCCAGAAGGCTGAGTTTAAAAGAAGCCATAGTACCAGGGATATTATAGCAAGGTTAGATGGAGCTTGGCTGAAAGCAGAGCATACTAGAGGAATGTCTATCTGTGTTTTATTCTCTATACAAAGGCATCTGACTGTGGATCACAACAAACTGTAGATAACTGTGAGATGAATGGGAATTCCAGAACACCTGATTGTGCATATGTGAAACCTATACTTGGACCACAAAGTAGTCATCAGAACAGAGGAAGGAAATACTTCATGTTTCAAAATCAGGAAGGGTATACACAAGGGATGTGTCCTATCTCTATACCTTTTCAATCTGTATGCAGAACAGATCATCCAGGAGGTTGGGTTCTATGAGGAGGAATGTGTCATCAGGACTGGAGGAAGATTCATCAACAACCTACATTATGGAGATGGCACAACCTTGCTTGCTGAAACTGAGGAGAACCTGGGGCATTTGCTGCAGAAAGTCAAGGACTATAGTCTTTAATACGGATTGAAGTTCAACATCAAGAAAACAGAGATTGGCACCATCATGGTATATGGTGAAGAGATTGAGATTGTAAACAGCTTCCATTTCCTTGGCTCCATAGTCAACACTCTTTGTACCAGCAGCCAAGAAATCAAAAGACAAATTGCATTGGGAAAGTCAGCTGTCAGGGACCTCTTCAGAATACTGAAGAGCGATGATGTCAGTCTGGAGACTAAGGTGTGCCTGATCCAGGCCATGATCTTTGCAATTACAGAAAGCTGGGCAATGACTAGGGATGATAGAAAGAGAACTGATGCCTTTGAGCTGTGGTGCTGGAGAAGAGAGAGTATTGACTATACCATGGACTACTGGGAGAACAACCAGGTTTGTCCTGAAGTAGGTGTTGTTCCCTGGAGACCAGGATTATGAAGCTCCATTTGACATACTTTGGGCATGTTGCAAGGTGGGAACCGTTTTTGGAGAGGGATATCATGCTTGGAAGGGTGGAGGGACAGCACAAGAGAGGAAAACCCTGGATGAGATGTATTGACACAGTAACTGAAGCAAATGGGGAAGGTGTTTCAGAGACAAGATTGCTCAGGATAGAGCAGGGTTCAGAACTGTGCATAGGGTTGCTATGAGTCACAAGTAACTTGATGGCCCATAACAACAACAACAGGAATAGTTTTTCTCTTAAATATATGTGCTGTTGCGAGTAAGAGCTGACTAAACAGCTGTCAGTTTCATTGTGAATTTAATTTCATTAACTAGATGTAGTTATTTTCTTACATACATGTCCTGTTGTGAATTAGAGCTGACTCCACAGGCCTTAGTTTCATTGGGAATTTCATTTTTATTGTATCTTGGTACCCAGCAAATTTGATTTCACCGTTTTATTATCTATCTGGAAGGATTCTTGGTGGCACAGTTTTTAAGTGCTTGACAACTAAAAGAAATGTTAGTGGTTTAAATCTACTGGCCATTCTGCAGGAGAAAGATGTACATCTTTTTTTTTTAAAAAAATCATATTTTTGTTTATTTTTTTTCTGAAAAGAGTTCTCTTTTAAAAAAAGTAATTTTAATAAAAGTTTACAGAGACTTAGGGTTTCTTGTCATTCATTGTTGCACTTTTCTCCCTGCCCACCCCCTCCCCCCAAATCACTCTTCTCCTTGAAAAGGAAAAGAAAAACTCTTTCATTGTTATGCAATTCCTCCCCCCACCCCAAGTTCACTCCACTATTCAGTCTTCACTCTGGACTTCTGTAATGACAAGAATACCCATTCATATATCCTTTTTAAACAGATTTCTCTCTCATCTGTTTCAATGCAATGTATAATCATTCTTCCCCTCCTTTTCTGTCTTCCCTCAACCCTGCTCTCAGTCCTGTTTTACAATAGTGGTCCTCTACAATATTTATCCTATTGTGAATGAGATATTTCACTCAGCATAATGTTCTCCAGGGTCACTCATTTTGTATAATATTTCATGAGTTCCTTGTTTTTCAATGCTGCACAGTATTCCATTGTGTGAATATACCAGGACTTCTCTATCCATTTGTTTGTTGATGGGCACTTGGGTTGTTTCCAGCTCTTTGCTACAGAGCCACAATAAACATGGGTGTTCATATTTCTGCTTGGCTGGCAGTTATAGTTTCTTTAGGGTAAATGCACAGTAGTGGAATTGCTGGGTCAAAAGGTATTTCTATTTGCAACTTTTTGAGAAAGCGCCATACTACCTTCCATAGTGGTTGCACCATTTTACACTCCCACCAACAGTGAATAAGGGTTCCAGTTTCTCCACAACCTCACCAGTATTTGATGTCTGCTGTTCTGTTAAATTTTGCTCTTCTTACTGGGGTGAGATGATTTCAAACATTTCTTCATGTGCTTGTTGGCCATCTGAATGTCTTCTTTGGTGAAACGTCTGTTCATATCCTATGCCCATTTTTCAATTGGGTTATTTACCTTCATCTTGGTGTGGTGCTCAAGTATTTTATAAATTCTAGATACAAGTCCGTTGTCAGACATGTCATTGCCAAATATTTTTTCCCAATCTGTGGCTCCCTTTTTTACTCTATTGGAGAAGTTTTTGGATGTACATTGGGATTTAAATCTTCCTTGGGAACCTTCAAGAAATTTGGAAGACATCTACCTGGAAGAGATCCATATTTGTTTCCATTCTCAAAATAGATGATCCCACAGAATGTGTAAATTATCCAACAATACCATTACTCTTACATACAAATAAAATCTTGCTGAAGATTATTTTAAAATGGCTGGAACAGTACATTGACAGGGAAGTGCCAGAAATTCAAACTGGATTCAGAAGAAGTAATGGCACCAGGGTTATCAATGCCAATGCCAGGTGGATCTTGGCTGAAAGCAGAGAATACCAGAAAGATGTCTATTTGTTTTCTTTATTATGCAAATGTATTTGACAGTGTGGATAATAACAAACTATGGCTATCAATGAGAAAGATGGGAATCCCAGAGCTAATTGTACACATGAGAAGCCCATACCTCCTGATTTCTTAACTGCTGGTACCAAGAGTGTTGATGTTACCAAAGATTTAATCTTACGTGGATTCACAATCAACACTCTTAGTATTAGCAGTCAAGAAATTTTTTTTAAAGTGTTGTATTAGGAAGATCTGTCAAAGACCTCTCCTGAGTTTTAAAGAGCAAACATGCCAATTTAAAGACTAAAGTGCACCTGATCCAAGTTATGGTCTTTTCAATTATTTCCCAGGAGTTGACAGCATACCAACTAACATGTTTCGACAAACAGACACTGCCCTGGATGTGCTCATTAACTTGTGCCAGGAAATCTAGAGGACAGCCAGCTGGCCAACTGACTGGAAAAGAGAAATATTTGTTCCCATTCCAAAGAAAGATGACCCAACAGAGTGCAGAGAATATTGAACAATAACATTAATATCACATGCAAGCAAGATTCTGCTGAAGATTATTAAAAAATGATTGGAGCAATATGTCAACAGAGAACTGCCAGATGTGCAGGCTGGATTTAGAAGAGGTCGCGGTACTAGGGATATTATAGCGAAGGTTAGATGGATCTTGGCAGAAAGCAAAGAATACCAGAAGAATGTCTATCTGTGCTTCATTGACCATGCAAAGGCTTTTGACTGTGTGGATCACAACAAGCTGTGGCTGACTCTAAGAAGAATGGGAATCCCAGAACATTTGATTGTGCTAATGCGAAACCTATACTTGGACCAAAAGGCAGTCATCAGAACAGAGCAAGGAGACACTACGTGGTTCAAAATCATGAAGGGGGTCCATCAGGGATGTATTCTCTCTCCAAACCTTTTCAATCTGTACGCAAAACAGACCATCCAAGACGCTGGGCTGTATGAGGAGGAATATGGCATCAGGATTGGTGGAAGAATCATCAACAACCTGCGTTATGCGGATGACACAACCCTTCTTGCTGAAACTGAGGAGGACCTGAAGCACTTGCTACAAAAGGTCAAGGACTGCAGCCTTCAATACAGATTGAAGCTCAACATCAAGAAGACAAAGATTCTCACCACTGGGCCAGTTGGCAGCATCAGTATGGATGGTAAAGAGATTGAGATAGTTAACAGTTTTCGTTTGCTTGGCTCCACAGTCAACACTCTTGGTACAAGCAGCCAGGAAATCAAAAGACAAATTGCATCGGAGAAGTCAGCTGTGAGGGACCTCTCAAGAGTACTGAAGAGCAATGACATCAGGCTGGAGACTAAGGTGTTCTGATCCGTGCTATAGTCTTTGAAATTATGTGCTATGCAATGGAGTATTGGATAGTGACTAGGATCATAGAAATAGAATTGATGCCTTTGAGTTGTGGTGCTGGAGAAGAGTGTTGAATATACCATGGACTACTAGAACAAACAGGTTTGTCCTGGAGAGGGTGAAGCTGGAATGCTTCTTGAAGTCAAGGATTCTGAAGCTTCATCTGACATATTTTTGGCATGTTGCAGGGAGGGACTGGTCCTTGCAGAAGGACATCATGTTTGACAGAGTGGAGGGATGGCACTGGAGAGGAAGACCCTTAATGAGATGGATTGATTCTGTGATTGGGGTGGTGGGAATGAGTGTGTCGGAGACAGCTAGGTTGGTACAGGATAGAGCAAGGTTTAGGGATCTTGTTGCTGAGTCACAAGTGACTCGACAGCACATAATAACAACATGGAACTGTAAGTTGGACAATGACTAAATATGATAGAAGAACAATTGATGCCTTTGAGCTATGGTGTTGAAAAGAGCACTGAATATTCCATTGACTTCCAAAAGAGCAAATGAATATGTCTTAGAAAATGTATAACCAGAGTGCTCCTTAGAGGCAAAAGTGATGATACTTTGGCTTACATACTTTGAGCTTGTTTTTAGGAGAGGCCAATCCTTGGAAATAGACATCATACTGGAAAGGTTGAGAGTCATCAAAAGAGAGGAAGTCTCTTTTGATGAATTCACGGAGTTACTATATCAAGGGGCTCAAGTCAGATGGAGACAATGAGGATGGTATAAGATAGGCAAAGTTATTTTCTGTTATTCTTAGGGTCACTATGAATGGAACTCCACTCAATGACACCTAACAACAGAAACCCTCAGGTGCAGCTCTACTATATCCTATAGGGTCACTGTGAGTAGGAATTGACTTAATGAAGTGGGTTTGGAGATTTTGGATGGTTGCATAGTCCTAAGCATGTTACACAGCTAACAAAAATGCCATGCATTTCTGGTGATTTGAGTCGTTCACCAAAAAAATCCTCCTGTTCAGATTTACAACCTCAGAAACCCAATGGAGGATCACTGTGGTGGGAGGAGTTTGTCTTTTTTTAGCTCCTCCACCTTATGTGTCTTCTACCTAGGCTTTACTTACAGTCTAGTTTACCTGTTGATTTGCTGTATTGGAGAAAATTATCTGCATATTGCTAATTACTTTGTAGCTATAGTTCTAATTAGTATATTTGTCTATCCATTTGCTGTACTGACGTGCCTTGTGGGTACTGTCAGAGCTGTGCCACCAGTGTATCAAGTGTTAGAGGGGTCACCCATGATGGACAGGTTTTAGTAGAGCTCCCAGATTAAGACAAACTAGGAAGCAGGATTCGCCATCACACTTCTGAAATTGTAGGCCTCTGAAAAGCCTATGAAGAATAAAGAAATACAGATAGTTATAGTATTAGAGGTAGAGCCCAGATTTGAAGTCATTCAAAATGAGAACAGTGACTGTAGCAATGGACTCAAGTGTGTTAGAGATTGTGGGAATGACACAGGATAGGATCTGTTGTTCATAGGGTCACTGAGTCATGTTCCACTCAATGGTACCTAACAACCGCAACAGTCTTCTTTTGTCCTGTTGTTGTTTTATTGGTGGTTTTAAGCTTTGCTATACCTTGACAATCTACGTAAGAAGTATGGCTTCTCCCTGGAGAAGCCACACAAGGGAAAGGAATTTTGCTCCCTTGGTGTAGCTGATACTTCCTGAAGAGGCAGTGCAGGCAATGGTGTGTGTGTGTGTGTGTGTGTGTGTGTGGAGAGAGAGAGCGAGAGAGCACGAGAATATCCCCTAACCTCCGCTACCTAGATGCTTAGATTCCAAGGTAGGAGAAGTATTAAGAGAGTGTGATGAATACTACTCTGGGGCCTGCAGTAGAAATCTGGCTTTAACATTGCCACAGTTGTCTAGAGACTCTAGCAGCTGTCTAGGCACCCCCTACTTATATGTTGGCGTATGCGTTGTCTTTATCATTTGTTGATATGAAAGTCAAAACAATGTCTGTTACCCTGAAATACTCCGTCAGCACAGCACAGAGAAGTAAATCACGGCAAGGGAATGAGCAGTTTCCCCAGGAAACCAGGCCACTCCTGACACTGCCGCTGTCCCTAGTAGACATGGCCCAGACTTCCAGGGGGAGCTGTGTGGCAAACCGCAGCTACACAGTGCCTGTGCTGAAGGAACCCTTCCCCTCAATGAGTGGGAGCAATCAAACATGACTTTATAAAGATTTCTGAAGCATCTGAACTCCAGAAGAAAAGCATTTCAGAATTTGTATTTTAACAGTAACTCCCACAATACCAGTCAACATCACAAAGTAGCTCACTTCTCTTTGGTTCCTAGGTGAGAAGGGATGGAAACTTGACTTTGGCCAGATGAAGACTAAACCTTTCCTCACTGGCTCAATTGGATTCACAGTCATCTTACATCACCATATAGATAGATAGGACTTGGGTGTATGTCTGCTTGATTGGTTAGAGTTTTTGTTGCTGATGTGTGTTTTTTCCCCCCTGTAATGTGAGGAGAGACCGGTCCTTGGAGAAGGACATCATGCTTGGGAGGGTGGAGGGACGGTGCAGGAGGGGAAGGCCCTTTATGAGGTGGATTGATTCAGTGACTGGGATAATTGGGATGGGAGTGTCAGAGACAGTGTGATTGGCACAGGACAGAGCAGAGTTTAGGGCTGTTGTACGTAGGGTCACTATGAGTCGCAAGCAACTCGACGGCACATAACAACAATGTTTATGAAAACAGATCACCAGGTGTTGGAGAGCTTGAGTGAGTTATATTGCCTCTCTTCAAGCAATCCACATTTTAGGCAAATAATTTCTAACTCATGATAATTCTTCATAAAATTTCTGAAGCGGAAAGTATTTTAGGCAGAGATTGACCATCTTTCTCCCTTGGTGCATCTGACAGATTCTAATCAATTACCTTATGCCTGTCAGACTGACAAATCTGATATCCACTATGTCACCAGAGTTCTCAAATCACAAAGTAAAAGAATTTTTTTAAAACTGAAGTTCTAAAATGTGCCTTCCCAAAAATGGAAATTACTCAGATTGGATAAGGCAAGCTTTGAGATAAACGTGTTATCTGTTTCTCTGATTCCTACTACAGGAACAAACTTTTTAATTAAAGAATGTATTTCTTCATGTTTCCAAAGTGCATAGTAAATGCCATGATGGCAATATTTTCAACATTTTTTTAATTGAGACAATATTATACAGATTCTCTCATGTTATTATGGAGTAAATTCAAGCTGTATTTTTGAAACAAGGATAGGAATGAAAGTAAATTTAAAATTACAAATGTAACCTCAGAATAAGGTACTTATCATAAACATCAGTTTGAGAAATTTCCCCAAATACACTTTCAAGATGGCATATTTCTTAGAATTTTAGTTGTTGTTGATTGCCATCGATTCAAGAATGACTCAAAAAAAAAAAAAAAAAGAATGACTCATAAAGACCCTATGAACAAAAGACCTGAAGCCTTACTATAACTATCATCATTTCTCAAAATTCATAGAGTTTCCAGAGGTATGTTATTTAGGAAGTGGATGCCACTTCTGCTTCCAAATTAGTTTTCCTAGAGGTTGAGATAAAGCATCATCAAGTACTGAAAAATGTTCTTACTTTTCTCTCTCATTCCCAACGAGTTTGAATAGAGTCACAGCTGGCACTTTGTTGGGTTTCTGAGGCTGGAAATAGTATAGGAAGAAATTGTCCATCTTCCTCTTCCTCCTGTAAAAGCTCTGGTAAATTTGAAGTGCCTGCCTTTAGGTTGGCAGTACAAATCCTTATGGACTTTGCCTGGTCAGGAGCTAGATGCATTAATATTCAAAGCCCAAGGACAAAATTGCTTTTGTGAAACTAATGATTTGCTTGATTAAGACAAATCAATCATATGTTTTTCTTACTAAGCATTAGATGTGTGAACTTCAAGGGGTAAAAAAACCAAACAAATACAAGAGAAGGATGGCTGAGGGTCTCACCTGAGGCTGTAGAGCACTTTTCCATCCGGCTGAACCCGCAGCATGACGTTGTCGGTGGTGGTGTCATGGATGAAGGAGCGCTTGGAGTGGACGAAAAACATGTCTGGGACCCAGATCTTCTTCACCAGCCGCCCGTCAAATGTCATGCTCAGGTTGTTGGTGCTGGGGAAGGACAGCCTCTCATCCTTCCAGTAATGCCTCAGGTAGAGGGTCATTGTGAAATCCTGGGGGAAGAAGGGTAGAGGGAAAGCCTGCTCACAACAGACTCCCTGGGACATCAGCAGATGCTATGCCTTCCCCAGGAAACCCATTGCCCAGCCTGGGCATGAAACAGAACCAAGTGAGCCTAGTCATTAAAAGGAGCTTCTAAACTTTGGGGTTGGCAAAATTAGGAGAAAGGTAACATTGCAGCAATGGAGGAGAACTCAGCAGTGGGTCTGCAGCAGACATGGAAGTCCTGCAATACCTCCACAACAATTGGCCTCTGCGCTGAGGAGATGACTGCTGGCCACACTGAGGACCCTGTGCCCAACGGCTCTCTAGGTCGCACTCAGGACAAACGGGATGTGGAGGGACAGTGCACCCAGAGATGAGTGGTGGTTAAATGTCTGTGCTCCCTGGCCCTTCAGGTGGGACAACCCTAAGGTGTATACCAACTCCCAGAGTGTCCTAGTGTTGTCACATAGACTCGACACTCAGTAGAAGAATGCTGCTAGGTCCTGAGGCACTCTCCTGACCAGCTGTGGTCCTCAGGGACTCAGGGTTGTCATTGATTGCTTTTCAGAAGTTAATCACCAGGCCATTCTTCCTGGTCTGTCTTAGTTTAAGAGCGCCACTGAATCTTGTTCAAAATCATAGCAACACTCAAGATGGGTGGCAGCTGTATGTTGTGCCTGGTTGGAAGTTGAACCCAGCTCTCTCACATGAGGAGTGAGAATTCTACCATGCTGCCACCAATAACTTCAACCAATTTGACAGCCTGAATACTTTGCTTCTTTCTTTTCTGATGTTTTCTGGGATCATCTCTCACATAAACTTCTCGTGCTAGAATGCTTGGCTCAAGTCTGGTCCTTAGAGAACCTAAACTAAGATAAGGTATGAAAATTCCTGTTAAGGATTGGTAGAACATTCCAATTTTTCTCTAAGTCCAGCAAATAGAAAGAAAAGAGACACTTTTTCTTGTCTGCATTTTCACAGCACACAAAGGCCTATATTCAGCTCTGTGGCAGCTGCATCTGTTTACTGTTTACATGTGAGAGCCTTGATGGAGCAGTGTGCCTTGGTGGCAAGCACACTGGAGGAGGGAAAATTGAATTTGTCCCCTGACACTTTCATACTAGCTGGGTGGCTTTTGGTAAGTTTTTTAACTTCCTCAAGCCATCTCTAAGATAAATATGGGTATTTTCACTTCTGAGAGGAGTTGTAACTCTGAGTGAATTCACCTGGCCAAGGACAGGTCCTTCATTGCCATCTGCTCTGGTCAGGGAAATACTTACCATGTCGACTTCTGAGATGCTGTCCAAGCTCTCCACCTGCACATCCACGCCAACAGGAATGGCTGGGCCTGGGGAGGGGGCATGACAACAGCATTTATTCTTTTGACTTAAACTTTTACTCTTGAAGAGAGAAAAGAGTATTTTCTCTGGAAATTGGGTACGTATCAGATTTGAAATTTTGGTGCCCCACCATACCAACCTGAATTCTCTAAATAACCCCAGGAAAAAAAGACATTTTTTTTTCTTATCTGAATCATCAGGTGATTTGAAAATTACAAGATCAATATATAACCTCCTTCTTTGGCTGCATTCTCCTCTAAAAGTAAGATGAAGACATAAGACAAAAGGTGAGCCTGGTGTAAGGAGTCATTGAATGACTCTTTAGCATGAAGTAACTGCTTCATTCTCTGTATTTCTTTCCCAGTCTTGCACTCTCTAGGGAGTTCTGGTCCTGTAGAATGACCTCCTACCTTTCCAAGAATAATATACTTCTCCGAAGACTGGCCATTTCTAATAACATGTCCAAAGTATGTAACACGAAGTTTCACCATTCTTGCTTCCAAGGAGCATTCTTGTCAAATTTCTATGAGATAGACTTGCTTGGTTTTTGGCAGTCCATGGGATATGCAGTACTTTCTCAACACCATAATTCAAAGGCATTGATTTTTCTTTCATCATCCTTATTCATTGTCAGACCTTCAGTTGTATACCAAGCAGATCATGGCTTGGATCAGGTGTACCTTACTGTTTAAACTGGTATCATTGCTCTTTAACATTTTTGAGAGATATCAAACAGCAGATTTTCTCAATGTAATAAATATTTTTATTTTTTGAGTACTGGTACCAAGAGTGTTGATTGTGGATACAGGTAAGATAACTTCATTGATAACTTCAATCTTTTCTCCATCTATCATGATGTTGTCTATTGGTTTGGTGGTGAAGACTTGTGTATTCTTTCTTTTTTTTAACTTGCCAATAAGTTTTTAATTCTCTTAATATAGCAAACTCAAACTTCAGGTTTAGTTGAAACTGTAACTTGGATAGCAGAATGATTTTGTCACATAGGCAATTTTCTGTTTATTTGAGTGAACTGTTCGCAGCTGTCTCAATTTGATAGATATATTTGTTTATCTGGCTGGGCTTGAGGCTTCTTTGCAGTATCTTTAAATCTTTAATGTAAATGTCAATCATCTCCTTTTCCTGTTGTGTGGAGAAGTTCTGCACATTTATATCCACGAAGTTTATTATGTGCTCATTCCTTTCTACACATCATATTCTGAACAAAGACATGGTAGTCCAGATGATTCTTAACCTCCTTGCACACTTTGTGCCACCATTCCTGGTGTGTAACTTCCAAGGCCATAGCGATGTTATTCCTTTGAACATCAAAAAGGTAATGGCATTTCTGAACCAGTGCTTGCTGTGCATTTACAAAATGACTTGCATCTCGGATGTATTTTGTAGAAGTCAGCTTTCTCTCTTCTAGTTGGGCGATTTTTTGCTTATTAAGTTTATCAGCAACTTGTCCAATGTTGTTGTTGTTGATTGCCTTCAAGTTGAGCATGACTCATGACCCTATTAACAAAAGGCCTGAAGCCTTTCTATAACTATCATCATTTATCAAAGTTCATAGAGTTTCTGGAGGCATACTTGTCCAATAGAGGCACCATATTTTTAACTACATGGAAAAAGCAACTCTACTGTTGCTATGGTAAATGAGGTTTCTGGTGTAACCACATATATTTATTTGAAGAGAAAATACAAAATAACCCCAGTTCCAATCATGTGAGAACCCATGACACCAGTTTTAGGATAAAGAAACTGGAAGAATTCTTAAGGGACCAGCCCAAAGTGAGCTTTCCCTCTGTGTTCAGGAAGTAGTGGTACAGGGGGAAGACTTGGCTGTACTTTCTGAAAGATCCCTATGGGTTGCAATACCTCTGGACCTAGGAGGGCTGCATTCCTCAGTAAGGAGGTTGGCAGAAAGTACCATCCAGGACAGCATGATCAGGGACACTCCAGGTGGTGGTCTTAGCGTCCCTGTGACCCCAATAGGAGAACTCGTCAGGGATTGATTTTTATCTTTTTGATGTTGAAATGTAATCATATTGAAAACTGTAATCTGCTGGCATGTTGTTGTTAAGTGCCATCGAGTCATAGGCAATTCAGAGCGACCCTATGAATGAAAGACCTGAACGCTTGTATAGCTCTCATCCTTTCTCCAGGTTCATAGGTTTCTTGAAGCAAGCTATTTCAGAAGTGGATGCCACTCCTGCTTTCAAGCTTGTTTGACTTGGGGAGCTCCACAAAACATTGTCCACCATGGGTAACCATTATCACATTTGACACACCAATGTCACAGTGTTTAGTTTCACAGCAACCATGAGTTATCTCTGTACAGCAAGTGGACAGACCAGGGCTATATGACCTAGAAGAATGTTTCACCAAAAACAACTGAAAACAAGCCTGAGGGCTGTGGATTAATGCAATCCACTTTTGGCTTGGTAGCATCACCTTCTGACCACTAGGCCAACTGATCTCTATCTATGATGTTGTTGTTAAGTGCCATAGAGTCTAGGTGACTCATAGTGACCCTATAAAGAAAGACCTGAATACTTGTATAGCTTTCATCCTTTCTCTAGGTTCATAGGGTTTCCGGAGGCAAGCTATTTCAGATGATGCCACTCCTGCTTCCAAGCTTGTTTGAATAGGGGAGCTCCACCAAACACTGTCCACCATGAGCATAGCAAATCATACTTTGATCCATCAGGTGCTCTAAGGGGGAAAGATGGACAGTCTTGTCTTATTGCAATTCACAGCCTATGAAACCCGATGGAGCACTGTATGAGTCAGAGCCAGCCTGACAGCAATGAGTTTGCGTTTTCAAAGTGTCATTGTGGTGCAGAGGTTAAGTAATCAGCTGCTAGTGAAAGGATGGCAGTTTAAACCCACCGGCTATTCCACAGAAGCAAAAACCAGCCAGTCGGCTTTTGCGAAGTTTACAGTCCTGGGACCCCTAGGAGCAGTTCTACACTGCCCTCTAGAGGTTGGAGGAATTAGCACCCTCTTCATGGCAGTGGATTTTGGTTGGATTGCATTTTTTTTAATCAGGAAAGACAACATCTGTTTAACCATAATTTCTTGGTTTCTTAGGGCTGCTATAAAAAATACCACAAAATATGTGGCTTTAAGAATTGGAACTCTGACGAGCTCTGGTGGCCTAGTGGCAAGAAGCTGCACTGCAACCCCAGAGGTATGTGGTTCTAATCCACCAGATGTTCTGCTGAAGGAGGAGGGACAATCTCCTCCTGTACCAGTCAGATCTGATTTGATGGTACACACACAAAAAAAAATAAGAAAGAAAGAAAGAAAGAAAGAAAGAAAGAAAGAAAGAAAGAAAGAAAGAAAGAAAGAAAGAAAGAAAGAAAGAAAAATAAAATAATCGGAACTCTGTTAGTTCTGGAGGCTGTAGAGGTCTTGCTGTGTCATTTTCTTCTGTGAGATTTTCTCCTAGTCTCTGACTACTGGGTCATCTTAAGTGTTCCTTTGTTACTTAAAAGTGCATCTGACCAGAAGAAATATGTTGATGAGGAGGAACTTGCACAACACATATGGAAGCTAATTTTAAAAAATGGAAGAAAGGATTGAAATTATAGATAAAAAGATATAAGAACTTAAAAAATCACCACAAGATAGAAAGGATACTGCCAACACAGTACAGGAATAACAGAAATGAAACAAAATACAATCCAGAACGTTAAGACTGAAATGGCAGAAGTGTCCAACATGCTTGAAGGACAAAAGTGTAGAACAGATGAGATGGAGCAGAAAGTCAGTGAGCTGGAAGACAAGAATCTCAATGGCAGCATACTAGAAGAAAAATCAGAGTTAAGACATAAAGAAAATGAAGAAAATATTTGAATTTGTGATCAAAAGGAATAACATACATATGACTGGAATTCCAGACTATGAGATAGATAGGGAAATCACTGAGAAAATTGTGGAAGAGGTACTAGAAGAAAACTTCCCAAGTATTGTATGTTAAGTCTGGACAAATGGGGCCAAAGACAAGAATAAAGTGTCCAGAATTCAAATGCTGATGGCCTTTCTGCTGCTAAGAAGAACAGCAAATGGCCTTGCCTGCCTGCCTGAGCTATCAAGTGAATCATAAATCAGAGTAGAATGTCCCTCCCTAATAAGTTCAAAGTGTGACTTCCCCATTCTGCATCCCCAGAATGAGAAACTTCACCTGGGAGCTCCCCTATTCCCCCCTTTAATAAAGCTGCATTAAGCTTTCTATAATTTTCTCTGATTTCTCCCTTAAGTCCACTAACTTAACATATAGTGCCAAAACCCAGAAGATGAGTTAAGTTGCTGCGCCCCACATCTTAAGGCCAGTGCTGATGCACCTTACTCTCTCCCAAACCAGCCTGTGCAATGTCAAGATGCTTGAACAGTAAAGCAAAGTTTTGCTGCTCTCCCTCTCCCCTGCACTGTGTGTGCAGCTGCTGACTAGATCTTTGCCCTTTTTGTCTTTCTGAACTCTGTTTTCTCTCTCCCCTTCTCCTGGAGGCTCCTAAAGCTAGACCAAATTTACTTCCAGGCCTTTAAGCCTCTATTCTTCCATTCCAAAGCTTTTAAGCTTTCCAGTACAGACATTGTGAACTCCTATGAGAACCCAGATCTGTTCCACTGGGCTTCTGTCTGCACATATCCACAAACCTCAGATCTGCGTCAGAAGCCCAACCAGAAATGCCAGGCATTTCTTCCAGCCTATGATGTCTCTGAGTATACTCAAGCTGTCTATAGCCTCTCTCTGCTCCTAAGAGCTCCTGAGACTCCCAGTTTCCAGAGGATGCTCTGAAGTTTCCAGTTGCCTCATCCATAGATCTGAGAACCATGGGTAGCCAATGTTTCATATCTCTCACATTTGAGTCTAGCTGAACACCTCTGCCTCAAGAAACTGATACTTTTTCTGTAACTGAGCAGCCACAATACCAGCTAAGTAACAACTCTCAATGGCCTAAGAATAAAACCTTTAGTTTGGCATCTAGACACTTTCTGCCAGAGAACTTAAAAAAACTTTCTTTTGTTTTGCTCCTGTACCTCTCTCTCTGGCCCAGCCTCCCCCTCCTTCTACCCAGCATCTTTCAGAGACTGCCCAAATTCACCCCAAAGCTGGATTTCTTTGTCCATTACCACACCCTCTCTTTTCATTCTGACCAGTCCAACTCAGCCATTCCTATCCCACCTCTTACATCATCTGTTACCAGGGTTTAATGATCCTACCAAACTGAACCTCTTTGTTTTCCATTTACCTAGCCCTCTTCTATCCCAACCAATCCAGACTCAGGCATTCCTATTCCATTCCTCTTACCAAGCCCCTCATATGTCCCCTTCAGAAGTTACAAACTTTAAAAGTCCCTTTCACATTCAAAAACTATCTCTTTCTGTATCTCTAAACTCCTATAGACTCACTCACCTTTAATCCTACAAAGAACCCCTTACTGCTTCTGTTTTCCTAACTTAGTCATATGTAAATATCGCCTTACCACCTGAATCCCTTTCCAATTCTCCCTCAGACCCAGCCCTTCCCCTGTCCCGGAAACTCCCCAACAGAAGGAAATCCAAAGTAAACAGCAAATTCTCACTGCTACCCAATAGCATACAAAAAAAGGTAGAAACTATCTCCAAACACTCCACTCGCCTCCAAACACCCTATTCGAGACCTGGCAGGCTTTTAAAGTTCCAATGCCTGAGAGGAACAGACAGAAAAAACCTTGTGCATGACAGAGAGCAAATCTGCAGATATAACTTACAGCAGTGGTGACAGGTCAGAAGACACTTGCTCCTTACCTCCAGGTACTTGCTTCAAGTATGGCACAAAGGGCCATTGGAGTTAGCAACTACACTAACCTTCACTTTCCACATCAGAGCCTGATAACACAGCCTTGTCCTGTCTGTGGAACACAAGGCAATTAGAATACCAGCTCCTCTTCAGTGCCAAGCCCCTGTGGAGTAGCTGCTTCACCAGACCCAGTTCCCATGCTCGCTGATCTTCTAGGCCTGGCCACTGAACACTGAAGATGCTCAGGTTCAACAACACTCACCACTCCTGCTAAGCTCCCAAGGTAATCCTTCAGGTACCAGGTAAGCCAGTTTCCTTTCTGGTTAACACAAGTGCTACCTGTTCAGTACTCCTTTCCTTTTCATGTTCTGTTTCCCTACCCAGATATCATCTCAGTAATAGCCTTCCCTCCAAGCCTCTTACCACTTAGCAGGCATTGTCAACTCTCTAATATAGTATTTTTCTAACTCATCTGTAACCTCTCACTACCAACCTGTTTTCATTACTCTAAAAAACTCCTCCTGTTTTCCTGCTAGACCCCAATTCACTGTCTCCGCAAAACACTGCAAAAGTTTAAAACTCATTATTATTTGCCTACCTTCCAATAAACTTTTATCCCTAAATAAATGAATAATCTTGTTGTGCAGTCCCTCCTACCAATTTTCACAAACTCATATTGCTCAATTTCTTAGCCTCCGAAGGATACATAATATCCCCTTCCAAGGCCCAACTGTCTTTCCTCACAGTCACATATATCAGCTTTCAACTGACCCCCACCACTAAAACTTTAACAGCCAGTCAGCACAGAGCCATTAAAAACCTCCACCCACTTCAGACTGCAAATCCTGTTTTCTCAACCTTATCAGTTTCCTTAAACACTGAATTCCCAACTTTTCCTTACTAGCAAAACCCATTCATAATGCAGCAAAAGCCAACCTACAAAGTCCCTTAAACTCACCCCATATAGTTAAAAAATCTTTCCCAAGTGCCAATACTTCTTTCTACAGCCCCCACCCCTTATTTTACCAAAATCTTCTAAATCCACTTATTCATTGATAAAAAACGAAGTATTGTTGTTAGTGTTTTAACTCAGCCCCTTAAACCCACCTTTACCCACACTACATACTTCTCTAAGCAGCTCAATATCACACCCCAGGGGTAACAACCCAGCTTATAAACTCTAACAACAGCAACTCTACTCACTAAAAAGCACTGAACCTTACCTTGAGAAGCTCCCTATAGGCCTTCTCAAGCCATAAACTTCGAGATCTGCTTTCACATTGTTTTCTATCCTTACATCCTCTTAAGCAGATACAGGAACTCTACCGTATTTTCCTCAAAAATCCTAATATTTGCCTCTCCAACCACACCAAAACAAACCTTATACAGTCATCCTGACCACCCTACAGCTACTAAGATCATAAGTAGCCCCCATTAACACCACCTTTCTCAAACCAAACACGCTCCCATCGCTGAGTGAATTTCCTATACTTCTTAAATGGTAAGTCCTACTACTCTTCGCTTTACTCAGCACTCAAGCCCTAAAAACTTCCACACAGCAGTCTACTCCAACCATACACCTCATTAGTTCAGCAGATCACTCTCAACAAAGATATTTAAAACAATCACCATTTCAATATCACCTAAAGCAGTTTCATCCTATAAACGACTCTTTGTTTACTTCCTATATAATCAAATTCACGCATACTACCAAAAAAGAACTAAAAAATATACAAGTTATCCATATTAGTCATGCAAAATCCATAACTTTTATGATACCAAGGTTTTCTATTAAATAAACAAACAAAAACCCTTCTACCTTTCTATCTCAAATTGTTGGAATGTCCAGTGGCAAGCTAGAGTTAAAGAAAACCTATATCCTACTAGATATAGTTCCTTGCCCTCTAGCACAATACACATAAGCAGAGAATATGCTCTAAATGCCAACATCAAGTGCAAGTCTCCAATGAAATTCTCCAAGCTGAGCAGATGATAATAGAACAAATCTCTAGAAAGCCACAAACTATGCAGGCCCCAACGTGAGTCCAAATTATCCAGAGCACCTTACTATTCTTTAACCAAAGTCAAGTGGTAACCAACCTTTCCCATTGTTCCCTGTGTGCCTTTTTACAACTACCTTTGCTAGCAGCAGTACCAATCAATTTCTCTAGACCACATTTCACCAAAACACCTCAAGTGATTCCATCAGCCCAAACTGAGGGTTCCACCATTCAAGGACACATTGACTTCTGAGAACCAGAGCCTGATAAGCAAACTAAGTCCTCTCACATCTAGCACCCTCTGCAACAGAACATAAGAACTGTGTATACAATGTTAACATGAACGAGCACACTGTAACTGAACTAGGACAACACTTTTAATGTAATACGACTGTATATAGAATTCCATTACCAAAAAAGCCCTGTTTCTCTGTAATAATCATATACCAAATCACCTTCCATAAGGGCTACACCGTTTTATACTCCCACCAACAGTGAATAAGGGTTCCAGTTTCACCACAACCTCACCAGCATTTATTGTTTGCTGTTCTGTTAAATTTTGCTATTCTTACTGGGGTGAGATGATATCTCATAGTTGCTTTGGAAAACAAGAACTTTTAAGGGAAGTCCTTCACACAAATATCTTGATTGAGGAATTATAGAGTTGACATCACAACAGAACCAGAGGAAATGAAATCTTTAATATCAGCAGGATATTATGTAGTTGTTGTTATGTACCATAGAGTCACCTGCGATTCATAGTGACCCTATGTACAATAGCCCTGAACTCTATCCTGTTCCAATATTACTGTCACTGTATCGGTCACAACTACCCCCATTACCCCAGCCACTGAATCAATCCTCTCCTGTGCTGTCTCTCCACCCTCTGAAGCATGACATCATTCTCCAAGGACTGGTCCCTCCTTGCAACATGTCCAAGGTATGTCAGGTGAAGCTTCAGAATCTTTGCCTCCAAGGAGCAGCCTTGGATTAAGCCTCTCCAGGATGAACCTGTTCATTTTCTTAGCAGTCCATGGTATATTCAGTACTCTTCTCTATCACCACAGCTCAAAGGCATCAATTCTCTTTCTATCCTCCCTAGTCATTGTCCAACTCTCTGACCCATATCAAGTGATTGCTAAGACCATGGCCTATGTCAGGTGCAATTTAGTCTCCAGAGTGACACCATTGCTCTTCAGTACATTGGAGAGGTCCCTAACAGCAGACTTTCCCATTGCAATACGTCTTTTAATATCCTGGCTGCTGGTGCCAACCGTGTTGACTGTGGAGCCAAGCAAACTAAAGTTGTTAACAATCTCAATCTCTTCACCATCCATCCTGATGCTGCCAATTGACCCAGTAGTGAGAATCTTTGTCTTCTTGATATTGAGCCTCAATCCATATTGAAGGCTGCAGTCCTTGACCTTCTGCAGCAAGTGCTTCAGTTTCAGCAAACAAGGGTTGTGTAATCTGCATAATGTAGATTGTTGATGAATATTCCACCAATCCTGATGCCTCACTTCTCCTCATAGAGCCCAGCCTCCCAAATAATCTGTTATGCATATAAGGTGAAAATATATAGACATAGGACACATCCCTGGCATACATCCTTCCCAATTTTGAACCATGAAATGTTTTCTTGTTCTGTTCTGACGACCGCCTCCTTGTCCAAGTATAGGTTTTACATTAGCACAATCAAGTGTTCTGGGATTCCCATTGTTCTCAGAGTCAGCCACAGTTTATTATGATCCATAGAATGCCTTTGCATAATCAGTTTGTTTTGATCCACACAGTTGAACACCTTTGCATAATCAATGAAACATAGATAGACATCCCTCTGGTACTCCATGCTTTCAGTCAATATCCATCTAATATAAACTACAGTGTCCCTAGTACCATGACCCCTTCTAAAGCCAGCCTGCACTTCTGGCAGTTCTCTGTGGATGTGCTGTGCCAGTCATTTTTGGATAATGTTCAGTAGAATCATGCTTACATGTGATATCAATGATATTGTTCAATAATTTTCATACTCTTTTGGGTCACCTTTCTTTGGAATGGGAACTAATATAGATCTTAAGTGTTTGGAATCACAGAAGCCCATAAAGCTTGATATATAATCTATCAGGCTGGACAACGGGAGATAGATGTTGAAGGGAGTGGAAATGATGCTGGTGGATGATGGAGCAGGGAAATAAGTGGGTCAAGTCACTTGTGTCAAGGACAGGGACAACTGAAAAAATAAAACGCTATACTCAAATGAATTTGAATACTTAGACGAAATGGACAAATTCATGCCCTACCCAGTTTGACATGGTCAGATGCAGAACACTTGAACTAAGTAGAAGAAATTAAGACACCCCCACAAGAAAAGTCCTGGGCAATATGGCTTCGCAGCTGAATTCTAACATTCAGAGATTTATTACCAATTCCATTTAAGTTATTTCAAAATATAGGAAAAGAAGGAACACTCTCAGATACATTCTGTGAAGCAAGCATAATCTTAATATCAAAACCAGAAAAAAGATATTACCAAAAAGGAAAACTACAAACCAATTTCTCTCATGAAAATGGATGTAAAAATCCTTAAAAAATCCTAGCCAGGATCCCAAGATGGCAGCGGTGGAGAGTACATTGTGAAGAGCCAGAGGGACAGCAAGCTGCCTAGAGACAGGACACTAGAGAGCACTTCACACTCCTTAGAGACAAACCATCACAGTGTGATGTGAACAGTAGGAATTTGAATAAGAACTTCTGTTAACACATTATTTTAGAAGCTATAAGAACTTGCTCTGGAGTATTAGTGTCTCTCTGGAGACTAAGGTCCACCTGACACAGGCCATGGTTTTTGCAATCACTTGTTATGCATCAGAGAGTTGGACAATGACTAGGGAGGATAGAAGGAGAATTGACACCTTTGAGCTGTGGTGCTGGAGAAGAGTATTGAATGTACCATGGACTGCCAAGAAAACAAACAGATTCATCGTAGAGAGGATTAAACCAGGCTGCTCCTTGGAGGCAAAGATTCTGGGGCTTCGTCTGACATACTTTGGACATGTTGTAAGGAGAGACAGGTCTTTAGAGAGGGACATCATGCTGGGTAGAGTGGAGGGACAGCGCAGGAGGGGAAGACCCTCTATGAGGTGGATTGATTCAGTGACTGGGGTACTCAGGATGGGTTTGTCAGAGGCAATGAGATTGGCACAGGATAGAGCAGGGTTTAGGGCTGTTGTGCATAGGGTCGCTATGAGTCGCAAACGACTCGATGGCACATAACAACAACAACAACAACAACAACAACATAAGAACTTAACACCCTGCCACACCGTGCTCCCATCATGGATCTGGCAAAAGCTGGAATCTGCTAGTTGAGCTGCTTTGGGACTCATCTGGAAGAAAAATGGTTAGTGGGGAAATTGGCTGAATTCTCTTAAGCGCCAGTAAAACCTGCCTGGTCTGTTGCACAACGTGGACAGTAGGAATTTGAATCATAACTTTTGTTGAAACTTTTAATATTGGAATTGTAAGATCACAGCCATGGTTGCATTGACTCGGCAAAAACCAGAAGCCACTAGATGAGCTTCTATGGGACCCATTTGAAAGGAGAAAACTTAGTGGGGAAATTGGCTTAATTCTCTTAAGCCCCACTAATACACAGTGGATCTGTTGTGTGACATGGACAGTAGGAATTTGAATCAGAACTTTTGTTGGATTAGATTTGGAACTATATGAACACACAGCCTTGGTTGCACCCAGGTCCACATTTCAGTGTGCACTTCAGATCAGCAAAACCAGAAGCTGATAGCGAAGCTTCTGAGGGACCCATTTGAATGCGGAAAGCTTAGTGGGGAAATTGGCTTAATTCTCTTATGCCCCACTAAGACCCAGTTTGTGTGACATGGACAATAGAAATTCTAATAAGAACTTTCGTTGATACAAATAGTTTTAGGAACTACAAAATCTTAAAGCTGTCCTGCTTTATGGAAATTTGACTGAGTCTTCACTGTTCCCGCTGGACCCAGGACCCTGCTTGGGTAGGGGCCACTGGGCGAGGGCACTGGGTAATACAGCTGGGTAGGGCCCACTGAGTTAGAACTGCTGAGGGGGAGACAGACAGCTGGAATTTGATCAGAGACCTCAATCGTGAGCAAACCTGGGAAGCTAAGGTCTGAGTGAGGTCCCTCAAGTGGTTGACCCACCCTGGTGATTACTTCATCCCCCTGCCTGCCCCATCCCATTTGCCTCTAAAACTGTGCCTACACGCCCAGTCAATCAACTTGCGTTTAATCCAGAGCACCTGGATCTGACTTACCTACAAAAGGCTGCTCTCACAGGCTCTGAACTGACCTTTCCCTTGAGTCAGACATTCAGAGAAATAGTTTTTAGATCAAGAATATATCAATGTCTTGAAGAAAACAAACTATCCTACACACAACATAAGTGCAAAACAAGATGCTACCACCAAAGGGTGACACAGTAGCAACAAATTTCCTAAAGCCAGAAAGTCTGATGGAACTTTCAGACACAGAATTTAAAAGAACAATGATTGAATATTTTCAATGGATAAAAGATAAACTCGAATTGGGACACACCTCTGCAGCTCCTACCCACGACCCCCATCTTCAGGTATCGCATTGCTTCCCCCCGACCCAGCTCGCGACCCCACCCCCCGCCAGCTCTGAACTTTGGGACTGGCCAAGGTGCCGTGAGCAGACGCAGTGGACGGTGGGAGTGGACGTGAATTGGGACACAGCCCTGCAGCTCTGACCCATGACCCACATCTTCAGGTATCACATTGCTCTCCCCCGACCCGGCTCAGGACCCCCCCACCCGCTCTAACCCGACCCAGCTTGCGACCCCCACCCCCGCCAGCTCTGAACTTTGGGACTGCCCAAGGTGCTGTGCACGAACGCAGTGGATGGTGGGAGTGGACTTGAATTGGGACACACCCCTGCAGCTCTGACCCACGAACCCCATCTTCAGGTATCGCATTGCTCCCCCCCGATCCGGCTCGCGACACCCCCACAAGCTCTGACCCGACCCAGCTGACAACCCCCCCACCAGCTCTGAACTTTGGGGTCCTCGGGCCTTCAGCCTTCAGGCCAGGACTTAAAGAAAAGGGGGGGGGGAACCCAACAAAAACAAAAATGAAACAAAAAACCACAGAAAGGACAAAAAAATATAGACCAAATTTATAGCATTTTTCAACATCACTTGAAAAAGTTGTCCAATATTGAAGATTTAGTTTCTTTAGACTACAAACTGCTGTTTGGCCCTACCACATTGGTCCCATCAACCTAAGAAAAAGGAAGGTACTGGACAGCTTTATAGAGAAGTAGTGACATCAAACCAAGAACCAACTAACACCTTC
>NW_006400113.1:959515-961207 GCF_000299155.1 Elephantulus edwardii
TAATGCTACAAAATTAGAAATTAATAACAAGAGGCTAAAGGAGAAAAAACCATATATCTGGAAGCTGAACAACACCCTGCTTCAACATGAATGGGTAAATAAAATAAAAAATGAAATTTAAAAGTTTCTTGAAACAAATGACAATGAAGACACCACTTACCAAAACCTCTGGGAAACAGCCAAAGCAGTAATCAGAGGTCAAATTATAGCAATAAGCAAACACATCAAAAGGCAAGAAAAACTGACCATTGATTCTCTAAACCAACATCTCCAGCAAATTGAAAACGAACAGCAAGAAAACCCAACACACTTTAAAAAAACTGAAATTATAAAAACTAGAGCAGAAATAAATGAAATAGAAAACCGAAAACAATTGACAATATCAACAAAACTAGGAGTTGGTTCTTTGAAAAGGTCAATAAAATTGACAAACCACTAGCAAAACTAACCAAAGAAGGAAAAGACACAAATAATACGAATAAGAGATAAAATGGGCAACATCACAACAGAACCAAAGAAAATAAAAAGGTTAATATTGGATTATTAGGAAACATTGTACTAAAAAAAAAATGGGAAAACCTAGAGGAAATGGACAAATATTTATAAATGCACAGCCTACCTAAACTGACACAAATGGAAATTGAACAGACCCATTACAAAAGAAGAAATTGAAAAGGTAATAAAACAACTACCCATTACAAAAGAAGAAATTGAAAAGGTAATAAAACAACTTCCAACCAAAAAGTCCTGGACCAGACTGCTTTACAAGTGAATTTTATCAGACGTTCACAGAACAACTGTTACCAATCCTACATAAGCTATTTCAGAAAATAGAAAGGATGGAATTTTCCCAGACTCATTCTATGGAGCAAACTTATCCTTGATACAAAAACCAGGTAAAGATACCACCAAAATAGAAAACTATAGGCCAGTACCTCTCATGAACATAGATGCAAAAATCCTGAATAAAATCCTGGACAATAGAATCTAACAATTCATTTAAAAAAAATCACCATGAGCAAGTGGGATTCATAACAGGGATGCAAGGATGGTTCAACATAAGAAAAACAATCAATGTAATTCATCACATTAACAAAGCAAAGAACCAGAACCATATGATCCTATCAATTGATGCAGAAAAGGCCTTTGACAAAATCCACCACCCTTTCCTGATTAAAACACTTAACAAAAATAGGATTAGAGGGGAATTTCTTCAACATAGTAAATAGTATATACACAAATCCGAGAGCCAGCATTCAATAATGAGAGGCTAAAGGCATTCCTGATAAGAACAGGAAGTAGGCAAGGATACCCACTATCACCTCTCCTATTCAATATTGTATTGGAAGTCTTGGCAGTAGCAATAAGACAAGAGAAGGAAATAAGAGGAATCTAAATTGGCAAAGAGGAGGTAAATTATCTCTTTATGCAAATGATATGATCATATACTTAGAAAACCCTAAAAGCTCAGCAAGAAAACTGTTGGACACAGTGGACCAATTCAGCAAAGCAGCAGGATACAAGATCAACATACAAAAATCAGTTGGATTTCTCTGCAGTGACAAAGAGAATGCAGAGCTGGAGCTACAAAAACAATACCCTTCACAATAGCTAATCACAAGATAAAATATTTGGGAGTAAATATAACTAGAAGCACAAAGGATCTATTCAAAGAAAATTACAAAACATTAC
>NW_006400113.1:961517-978600 GCF_000299155.1 Elephantulus edwardii
AACAAATGGTGCTGTCAAAACTGGAAAGCTATCTACAGAAGACTCAAGCAAGATCCACATCTCACTCCATATACAAAAACCAACTCAATGTGGATCATGGACCTAGGACTAAAACCAAGGACTATATAAACTTCATCAAAGAAAAGCTTGCAAGCATTCTAGCAGTCCTAATCCACAACGTAAACAGTCTTCCAAGTATCCTCAAAAATCTAAAACCAGTAGATGATAAAATAGATGAATTGGATCTTCTAAGAATCAAATCCCTATGCACATCCATAAACTTCTCCAACAGGGTAAAAAGGGAAGCTACAGACTGGGAAAAAGTATTTGGTAATGACATGTCAGACAAGGGACTTATATCTGGAATTTATAAACTACTTGAGCACCACAACAAGATAAAGGTAAATAATCCAATGGTAAAATGGGCACAGGATATGAACAGACACTTTACCAAGGAAGACATTCATATGGCCAACAAGCACATGAAGAAATGTTCGAAATCCCTAGTTGTAAGAGAGATGCAAATCAAAACAACTATGAGATATTATCTCACCCCAGTCAGAATTGCAAAATTTAACAAAACAGCAAGCAACAAATGCTGGCGAGATTGTGGAGAAACTGGAACTGATTCACTGTTGGTGGGAATGTACAATGGTACAACTGTTGTGGAAAGCAGTGTGGCACTTTCTCAAAAAGTTGCAAATAGAGATACCATTTGACCCTGCAAT
Source organism: Elephantulus edwardii (assembly GCF_000299155.1). Classification (NCBI taxonomy): domain Eukaryota; kingdom Metazoa; phylum Chordata; class Mammalia; order Macroscelidea; family Macroscelididae; genus Elephantulus; species Elephantulus edwardii. The sequence goes on from NW_006400113.1 coordinate 962,246, forward strand.
CCCATTACTGGGAATATACCCCAGAGAGACCATAACTGCCATCCAAGCAGATATATGCACACACTTGTTTATCGCAGCTTTGTTTACAATAGCAAAGAGTTGGAAGCAACCTAAGTGCCCATCAACAAACGAATGGATAAGAAGCTGTGGTATATTCACACAATGGAATACTATGCCTCATTTAAAAACAAGGAACTCATGCAATATTATTCAAAATGTGTGACTCTGGAGGACATTATGCTGAGTGAAATATCTCAGTCACAATGGACAAATACTGCATGTTGCCACTGTTGTAGAATGGGACTGACATCAGGGTTGGGGTAAGACTGAGAAAAAACTGGATAAATGATGTATACTGTATTGAAACAGATGAGGGAAAGAACCGATTAAAGGTGATATATGATTGGGTATTATGGTTATCACAGGAGTTCAGAATTAAGGTTGCATAGTGAAGTGTACTCAGGGCAGGAGTTGGGGGGATGGGGGGATTGTATACCAATGAAGGAATTTTTCTTTTTTCTTTTCAAAGAGAGGAGTGAACTAGAGGAGAGGGGTGGTCATGGAGAAAAGTGCAGCAATGAATAAATAGAAATCCAAAATCTCTGCAAATGTTCATTCAAATTGCTAAAAAAATTTAAAAAAAAATCCTAGCCAATAGAATCCAAAAGCACATTGAAAAAATAACTCATCATGACCAAGTGGGATTCATAAGAGGTATGCATAGATGGTTCAATATAAGAAAAACAATCAATATAATTCACCTCACTGACAAAAACCATGTGATCTAGAAAAGGCATTTGACAAAATCCAATACCCCTTTCCTGATTAAAACACTTAGCAAAATTGGAATAGAAGGGAATTTCCTCAACATCTTCAAAAGTATATAGGCAAAACCAAGAGCCAATATAATTCTCAATTGAGAAAGACTAAAAACATTTTCTTTGTGAGCAGTGGCAAGACAAGGATGTCAACTGTTGCCATTGTTATTTTATATTGTATTGGAAGTACTTGCTAGGTCAGTACAACTAGAGAAGGAAATGAAAGGCATCCTGATTGTGAAGAGATGGTTAAATTTTCACTATATGCAGATGATATGATAGTGTACACAGAAAACCCCAAGGACTCGAAAAAACTGTTAGAGCTCTTAGTTCAGTTTAGCAGAATGACAGGATACAAGATCAATATCCAAAAACCAGTGCGATTCCTCTATAGTAACAAAGAGAACCCAGAGAAGGAAACCAAGAAAACAATACCAATTACAATAGCCAGCCACAATTTGAGATATTTGGGAGTGAACCTAACTAAACATACAAAATACCTATACAAAGAAAACTACAGAACATTTCTGCATGACACAATTAAAGACCTAAATAAATGGGGAAATATGTCCTATTCATGGATTAGAAGACTCAATATTGTAAAAATGACAATTCTAGCGAAAACAATCTACATGGTCAATGCAATCCCAATACAGACACCAAATTTATGTTTCAAGGAGATTTAAAGGCGAATTGTCAAGTTTGTTGGGGGGGGGGTGGGGAAGACCCCAAATAAGCAAAACTTTTCTGAAAACCAAAAAAGACCTAGCACTTCCTGATCTCAAACCCTACCACATAGCAGCAGTAACCAAAACAGCATGGTATTGGTACAATGACAGGCACATAGATCAATGGAACAAAATTGAGAACCCAGAAATGGACCTATTCGACAAGGAAATCAAACCTATCAAATGGGGAAATGACAACCCCTTCAACAAATGATTCTTGCAAAACTTTACTGCTACCTGTAGAAAGCAAAACCAGGATCCACATCTGACAGCATAAACAAAAATCAACTCAAGAGGAATCAGAGATCTTGGAATAAAGCCCCAAACCGTAAAGCTCATAAGAGACAAACTGGGACCAATCTTAGTAGGCCTAGTCTGTAATATAAAGGGACTACCACATACAGCCGGACATATACAATCTGGAAAGGATAAAATTGATGAATATGACCTTCTAAAGATGAAATCTCCGTGCTCATAAAAGATCTTTCTCCAACAGCACCCTGACTTAGAACAAATCTACTGACTTGGAACAAACATTTGGCAATATCATCTCAGACAAAGGTCTCATAACGAAAGTTTACAGAATCCTAAAGGGCCTCCACAAGAAAAAGACCGACAATCCAAATAAAATGGGCAAAAGACATGGAAAGACTTTTTCACAGACATAGGCATTTGGATGGCCAACAGACACATGAAGAAATGCTCAAAATCACTGGCAATAAGAAATATGCAAAACAAAACCACAATGAGTTGATACCATCTTACCCCACTAGCAGTGACAAAGTTTAGCAAGACATCAAGTAATAAATATTGGAGAGGATGTGGTGAGATAGAAACTCTTATACATTGCTGGTGGGATTGTAAAATGGTACAACCACTTTGAAAGGCAGTTTGTCACTTCCTCAAAAAGCTGAACATAGAGATTCCATATGACCCAGTTATTCCACTGCTTGAGAAAATGAGAACTGAGGCACAGATCTTGTACATCAGTGTTCATAACAGCATTATTCACCATAGTAAGAACATGGAAACAGCCCAAATGCCCAACCACAATGTAACAGATTGAGGAATTATGGTACATTCACACAGTGGAATACTATGCAGCACACAGGAGCAATGATTTTGTAAATTATTACCTAACATGGGAGGGTCTGGAGAGTATTATGCTAAGTGAACTAACTTAGCTTCATAAAGATAAATACTGTATAGGACCATTATTGCAGAGCATGTACAAGGATCCAAGGAGGGGCGAGGTAGACCTTAAACAGGGCCACACAATTTGATGGGTAGAGGAAGAAGATTGGTAAAGGAAAGGAGAAAAGTCCATTGTGAAAAGCAATGCATATGAACTTTATGAACTTTGTACATAAACCAATATAAGACAGAATTTAAAAAATAAAAAAAGTGCATCTGATCACTGCCTTGTTGCTGTTTTGGCTTCATCCTGTGAGCAGCTGCCAATTGCCACTGCTCTAGACACAAAGTGGCCAAGGAGGGCCCTGGTCTGGAGCATGTCCTCAGTCTCAATTCAATTATAACTTACACATGAATGACTGATGGTCTGTTCCCCATTCAGCACCTGGCTTGGTTTTGATTGTTAGTTTTGAGCTTCTGCAATGATTCCTTCCATAGATGTAATCAGTCCATGAGTTCTGCCCCTCGATTTGAACTATTGGGTTAATCACTTGAAATCTTAATGATGGAGAAAAGTTATCCAGTCGCAAAATAATGGTGTGATTCCTGAGGATTAACATTTAATGTTCTGTTTAAAAAGAAATCTCCAGATGACATGGTTATAAAGATCAGCACAAAAACCAGAGGCGACATTTCAGAAAGCCTGCAATGGGCAACATATATAAAAGTGATTGGCAATCAGTGTGGGAAAGCCTTCAACAACAGGATTCTAAATTTTACTTATCAATAGAAATTCTTCAGAAGCCCTTTTGCTTGCTGTGAATGTGGTAAAATCTCTGTAGATCCTTGACTCCATCATCCACAGCGGCATGATAAGTCTTACACTGGATGCAGTGACAGTGTAAAGAATATGGAGAAGTCTGTAGTTCTATCTCTCACCTAATCACTCATATAAAAATACTTGCCACATAGAGGGGTTAGTCAGGAGATGGGAGACAACCAATAATGTAATGTGCATGTTAATGACTCCATTTTTTAAGTCAAAACTTAAGAATTCAGTGACAACATTCTTGGTGAGAAGTGCTGAATGAACCAACTATAACCATTACTGTAGTTTCTCATCTTCTTGGACATATGTGAAACTAGTGCTTACCCTATAGTTTTGTTTCATTCCTCATTTAATGTAACTCTTCCATGAAAGAAATATGCCTTTTGAATGTAAGAAATTTGAGAAAGACTTTGGACACATGGAAGATGCGAAGAAAATAAAAAAGGTGCATCTGCCTCCATCCGCATTCTTCGTGTATCTATCTGTCTGTCTGTCTGCACTCCACTTTATAAGATAGCAGGAGTTGGCACTTGAAAGGGTACCACAGGTATGCCTGGGTTGACATGGAGTTAGTACTGGAAGCACAAGAACTGGGTTCTTGGGCCAAGGAGGAGATAGGAGAGCCTGCAACTGCCTGCGCCTCAGAGATTGCACAGGCTGTGTCTGGGCCAACGAGCTGGCATCTGGGCTACATCTTGCGGCATGTGCACAGCCAGAGGAGTGGCAATTAAGTCTGGGGAAACTTGCTCTGGACAGTCCAGAGGCCCATTGGAAGTCGGAACTAGAAGCCATTGTGGCCTGCCTGCGAGCAGATATCCAGGAGTGAGAACAAAACCTGGAGCAGATGGAGCAAGATACTAAGATACTGAGGCTCAGGATATAGCTGTGGAGCAGGCATTGCAGAGGATCCAGACCACTCAGCACTGTGCCCTCCTCTTTCGGGCCCAAGCCAGAGCCATGCAAAGACAACAGCATGGTTTCCAAGGTTCCCTGCAACACTTGCAAAATCAGCTGAGGCGCCTGCTGTAGGATATTAAGAGGAAGGACAAAGTTGATGTGATCTTTGGATCCCTGATGTCATCAACCCTGGATCTGGAGCTTGTGGTCCTGTGTAATGTCCAAACAGCCTGCACATTCTGGGTCCAGATTTTACAGAGCCCTCTAATTCCTTAGGCCAAGGGAGGCAGGCAACCTGATCCCTCATGATGACCACTTTGGAACTTTTTACCAGCAGTGGCTTAGCTCGGTGGAGACATTATTAACGAACTACCCCCCAGGCACATTCTGGCTGCTATGGAGCATCTAGCTACAGAGAGGAAGGCAGAGATTCAGTCTCTGTGCTTCAGGGATGGGCTCCAAAACACAGAGATACCTAGGCCCCAGGCCCTGGACCAGTCAGATGCCAACCAGGCCTTGCCATCCGTGGTGCTTCTCATCCAGGAGGGCTGGAGAGCTGTGAGCATGCTTGTCACCCAGAAAGGCCCCCTCCTGAAGGAACATAAAGCCCTGGCCCAGCATCTCCTGGACCTGATGGAGGAAATGAAGAGAAGGACCCCAGGATCCAAGGAGAGACAGGCACTAATACTGGGGCTCCAGGGCTGTGGGGTGTGCACTGAGCTCAAATCCCTGCATGCCCAGAACCGTGGCAGCTTCTGCTGTGAGAACAACAGGACAAGCAGCAGTGCATCCTGCACTGGCGCCAGCTCATGGAGGAGACACAGAAACAGGTCCACCTGCTTATCAAGTGAAACTCAGCCAGCCAGACCTGCCTTATACCAAAGCCCTGGCTAGGTGCTGGCTCTTGTGAAGCAAAAGATCGTCCCCACATCTGAGGTGGTGGCACCACAGAGCCAGAAGCTGCTTCACTGTCTGGAGGAGAAGGCCCAGCATCTATGTGCCTTGCCTACAGTTGGCACTATTGCTGCGAAATAGCCCTGAAAAGTTGAAGTTACTACCCACAGTCCTACTGTTCATCTACCACCTGCACCTGGCATCCCTCAGGGGTTCTAGCCTTATAGCACTGAGCCCCATGTTGGGACTGTCCTCTCCGCACTGGAAAGACCCCGGAGCAAAAGCTGCCTCTCTCTGCCAATGTCCAAGACCAACGGAGTCTCTGGTGCTGGGATCTGCTGCATATGAAGACAGCCTTGCCACCTGGACTGTCACCCAGGAGTTGCTGCAGATCCACACATTCCAGGAAAAAGAGCAGAAGAAGAATCTGGGGAAAGTTCTGGATCGGTTGGAGAATCTGTTGAAACAGGCACTGGACCGAATCCCTCAGATTCAGGAAGCCATGGGAGACTGGTGGGAGCAGCCAGGCCAGGCTGTCCTCTCTGGGGAACACTGCCAGGGTTTGTCCCTGCCCCAGTGACAGCTACACTGGGACCAAGCCCAGGAGACCCTACAGCAGCTATGCAGACAAAGATGGAACTTGAGCAGGAATCATAAACATTGCAAGTAATAGATGTTGGGGAAGATGTGGAGAAAAAGGAACTCTTTTTTTTCTTAGGAAAAAAAAAGTAATTATTAAAAAAAAGAGAAAGGAACTCTTATACATTGTTAGTAGGATTGTAAAATGACACAACCATTCTGGAAGACAGTTTGGCGCTTCCTCAAACAAAGGCTGAACATAGAAATTCCATTATGACCCAGCTATTCCACTACTTGGAATATAACCTGAGAAAATGAGAACTGAGGCACAAACTGAGATTTGTACTCCAATGTTCAAAGTAGCATTATTCACCATGCCAAGAACATGGAAACAGCCCAAATGTCCAACCACAAACAGATTGAGAAATTATGGCACATTCACACAATAGAATACTATGCAGCATGTAAGAGCAATAACTTTGTAAATTATTACCTAACTTGGGAGGAACTGGAGAGCATTATGCTGAGTGAACTAATTCAGTCCCACAAGGATAAATATTGTTTAAAACTGTTATTATAGAATGAGTATAAGGATCCAGAAGGAGTGGGGAGTGACTGGAAGTAGAGGGATGTGGATGTGCAGTGGGAGGGGGAGATTAATCATTGAGTTGTTGTTTAAAAGAGATATATAACTAGGTATTTCTGTCATCACAGGAGACTAGAGCGAGGGCTACATGGTGGAGGGGACCTGGGGGAGGGTTAGTAAAACAATGAAAGAATCTTTTCTTTTACTTTTCCATAATTTTTGGACTCATGTACTTATAACTTGTTAGTCAAATTTGTGTCTTCTAGGTTGCAACACCTCCATGATACATCTTCAATGATATGAATATGTACGGCCAAGCACAATCAATAAGAGTGCATCTAAATTCCAAAATCAATCTCCATAATAGTCTATGTGTTTCCTACTGCCAAAGGAGCCCTTTAGAGTAGTGAGAGAAGATCTTCACCCTGAAACCCACAGCGTCCCTTTTCATCAGGAAGTAGCTAAGAGAATACGCCATCCCCTTTTCCTTATGACTCAGGGTGAAGTCTCTCTCAGGGAGGAGTGATAGGGAATGGCAAAGGACACACTGACAAAGGAGATTAATCAGAACTGGCTTTGACAAGCACTGTGGCATTTGGACAAGAACAAACTGGGAGGAGGGTAGAGAGAATAGTGCAACAATGAATGAATGGAAACCCGAAATCTCTGTAAATGTTTATGAAAATTAATAAAATATAATTATAGAAAAAAATATTTTAAAAAAAATCATTGAGTTGTACAATTTGATGGGTGGTGGGTGAGGAAAATTGAAATAATTTGTTAGAATTTGTATTCGAGTTTTGTAAATAAACCAGTGGAGAAAAAAACCCAAAAACAAACATACAACCAACCCACTTTCCCCAATAAAACGCTCAGAAGAAAGCATTTGTGGGTTTATTAGCGCACTGTTCCCCCCAAAAAACAAACAAAGAAAACAACCAACCCATCAGGAGTCCTGGTGGCACTGTGGTTAAGACATTGTCAACTAAATCACGAAGGTCAAACTCACCAACTACTCTGGAAGAAATGAGGCAGTCTTCAGTCATAAAGATTACGGCCTTGGACATCCTAAGGACAGTTCCACTCTGCCTACAGGGCCGCTGTGGGTCAGAATCCAGTCAATGGTAGCAGATTCAGGGTTTTATAAAGTACAGCTCAGAACTGATTCGATTTAGAACCCACCTAGAGAGTTCGGTGGCAAGTCTGTAAAGGGCTACACTGCTAAACCATCAGTTGCCTGTGTCCGGTGGCTCAACTCCACTAGCAGCTCCTTAGGCTACAGGTGGGCATTATCCTCCTATAAAGATTTACAGCTTCATAAAACAAGTATGAGATATCATCTCACCCAAGTAAGATTAGCTAAATTTGACAGAACAACAACTAAACAGCTAATGTGGGCAAGGTTGTGGAGAAATTGGAACCCTTATTCACTGTTGGTGGGAGTGTAAAATGGTGTCACCATTATGGAAGGCAGTATGGTGCTTTCTCAAAAGGTTGGAAATAGAAATACCATTTTACTCAGCAATTCCACTGCTGGGAATATACCCTAAAGAAACCATAACTGCCACTCAAGCAGATATATGCACATCCATGTTTATTGAGGCTTTGTTCACAATAACAAAGAGTTGGAAACAATTCAAGTGCCCATCAACAAACGAATGGATAGAGAAGCTGTGGTATATTTGCACAATGGAATACTATGCTATATTGAGAAGCAAGGAACTCAGGAAATATTATACAAAATGGGTGACATTATGCTGATGAAATATCTCAATCACAGATATGTCAGTCAGGGACAAATACTGCATAATGTCATTGTTATAAAACAGGACTTACATAGGGATTGGGGGGAATCTGAGAAAAAAGGGGATAAATAATGTATATTGCATTGAAACAGATGAGAGAACTGTTTGAAAAGAATACATGATTAAGTATTATTTTCATGGCAAGAGTCCAGAATAAGAGCTTCATGGGAGATTGGACATGGGGGGGGGGGCGATGTGTGTATAATAACGAATTTTTTTTTTCTTTTCAAAGAAAAACCAACTCAGGGGAGGGGTGGGCAGGGAGGAAAACGTGCAACAATGAATGAGTGGAAACCCAAAGTCTCTATAAGCTTTTATTAAAAGGAGAAGAAAAAAATATTTATAGCTTTTATAAATATTATAGATGGGGGGATGCTATGAGTAAGTGATGTTCTGATATGACCTCATTAACAAGACAAAAGAAAAACGTTTTCCCAGAAAGGGTCATATACACAGATACAGGGGTTGGGATTTAATTGTGACCTTTTTTTCCTAGGGGGTGGGAAAGATACAATTCAATCCATAGCTCTTGGTAATAGACACTTGGAGCAAAAGATTCATTCTGTTTATTTGCTAAGCCCACTAAGTAGGAGATTAACTAGAGAGTGGAGAAAAAGAAGGTATAATGCACCTGGGTAACCTTGAGAACACTAGACTTTTTTGTTTTGGGGTCATAAAAATGTAATATTCATAAATATTCATGATACTGCTATTGTTGTGCTGAATTGATTCCAAAAGAGTAAAATTGTCACACAGGGTTTGCTAGGAAGCAGTCTTTTAGGAGCTGTTATTTAGGAAGCTGTGTTGGTCTAGAAGTTAGGGAGTTGTGCTGCTAACCCAAACATTGTACCTCTCTGACATTTGGAATCCAGCAGCAGCTAGTTGTCAGGAAAACGGAGTCTCCCCTAGTGTCATTTACAGCCTCTGACAATGCACTGGAGGGTCACTGGGAGTCCCCACAATATGGCAATGAGTAAAGTATTTTTGGCTTCAATCATTTTGGAAACAGATTCTCAGGTCTTTCTCTCAAGGAGAGCAGCTGGGGAGGTGAGGTGGGTGTTGAGGAAGAGGTAGTTCAAACTGCCTACCTTTTGATTTCCATCAAAGCAGTTAGCCACTACACCACCAAGGCTCCTTAGCCAATCAGAGAGTATTGTAAAGGGAGTGGATTCTACTAACTTTCCTCCCTACTTCCAGGAGTGTGGGGGGACAGATAGGAACACTCTGGAATCATGAGTGAAAGGGGGAGTTTAGATCAAAACCGGCAGATAATAGAGACTCCCTTTCAAAACCCACTTGTTCTTTTAGTAACTGAAAGATTTAAAAGGCATAAGAATGACTTTTTAAATAGATAACTTTTTCCCCCAGAAAAAAACCCAGTAGTCCCATAAGAATGAAACCATCAAGAGGGCTGAAATGGGGCAGCTACAGGCTGGGCATCAGAGACCTTTGGCTTTCCTCCTCACTAAATAATTATTTTCTTAAATTGTTTTCAAATCAAGTAAACCAAGCAGACCATAGCACCCAGCCTTCCTTCCAGCTGACAATTTCCTGAGGAGAACACATGTAGTCCAAGGTTGTTATTTCTGATGGTTTCCAGGGCACATCCCTGGGCTTCAGTCCTCCCTGGTCCTTCCTTGGGCCTCCCTGATCCCCTGCTCACCTCATAGGGAGCTGGGGCCTGGCAAGCAGATGAACCCAGGTTAGAGGGTAAGACAGATATTCACAATATGCAGGCTTGGTACCTGGTCCACCAACTACTGCCATGTAGATCTAATAAAAGGAGAATCAAACTGTGTAATCTTTTGGTGTAATTTCCTACTATCAGGCAGAAACCCCAAAATCCAATCTGTTGCCATTAAGTTGATGCCATGATAACATTGATTCCCTCAAGATCTTATTTGTTTCACAGAACTGCACTCCACAGGGTTTTCTTAGAGAGAATGAGTATAATCACCTTTCTTCGTGATACTGCTAGGTGGATTCAAACTGCCAACCACTGTATTAGACCTGAGAGCAAACCCTATGTGCTGCCCAGGGAGCTTTGACAAAGAGAAGGATGTGAGGAAAAATTAAATGACCTACAAACATGTGCATGTCATACCTCCAAAACCAGGCCTCATGCTAAAATCATGGTCGTCTATCCTTAGGAGCTGCTCAGATTTTGTCAGCGGGGACTTGGTGATGTCAGGGCTTCGTTTCAGAATCGGGCTGTGGGAAGAAAAAAACCAAACCAAAAAACTAGGTTGGTCACAGATATTAAACAATCCAGATTTAAAAAACTATTTACATTCAGGCTTTTAACCATGATGGACTTCCTAAGTATTTATATCTTCCTTTAAGCTATTGTATATGGTAATGGGAACGATACAGGTGAAAAGACAGGGTAATGATGGGCAACGTCCAATGATGATTAATTTTATAAAACATAAGAGTGATTGTATGAAACACAATGTAAATGAATAGTATGAAACATTATGTATACAAACTTTGCAGGCAAGCAAACAAAAAACCAAACCCAGATAATTTTAATGTGTAAATCAAGGTGGTCTTGGTCTTTAGTCTTAAACGCAGACTTCAGAGGATCTTAACCCCCTGAAGGGTGTGAGCTTGCGGGAAGTATCAGTCAGCTGAATCCAGGACAGAGGCTTCTAGGTGGTTCACTTTGTGACGGCAGGAGGGACTCCTCTAATGTTAAATGCTAGCTCTCTAGTCACCATCCCAACAAGAAGTGAGTGCATTCTGTTCCTGTTTCTGAATTAGTTGTATTTGTTGTTGGTGTTGTTATGTGGTCTCTAGTCACCTGCAAGTCAGTGACCCTATGTAGAACAGCTTTCAAGCCTGCCTTATTCTGAGCCAGTAACACTGACTCTGACACACCTATCTCCATTACTCCAGTAACAAAATCAATTCATCTCATCTGGGGTCTTCCTGTCTTGTGCTGCCCCTCCACCCTGTCAAGCATGATGTCCTCCTGTAAGGGCATATGCCCAAACTATGTGAGATGGAACTTCAAAATCCTAGCTTCCATAGAGAAATTTGGTTTCACCCTCTCAAAGATAGACTTCTTTGTTTTCACAGCCGTTCATGGTATGTTCAAGACTCTTCTCTAGCACCACAACTCAAAGGCATCAATTCTTCTTCTGTCATCCTTAGTCATTGTCCAGCTTTCTGATTCATAGAAAGAAATTGTGAAGACCATGGCCCGGATCAGGAGAACCTTAGTCTCTAGACTAACATCATTGCTTCTCAATACTCTGGAGAAGTCCCTGACAGCAGATTTCCCCAGTGCAATTCTTTTAATTTCCTGACTATTGGTGCAGAGAGTGTAATTGTTAATAACTTCAGTCTCTTCTCCATCTATCATGGTGCTGCCGGTTGGCCCAGTGGTTAGAATCTTTGTCTTCTCATTGTTGAGCTTCAATCAGCTGTGGGAGGATATCAAGAATATCATCCAGAAAATTGTCAAGTTTATTTGGAGAGGAAAGAGACCTCGAAAAGGCAAAGCACTTCTGAAAAATAAAAATGAAGTGGGAGACATAACACTCCTTGACCTCAAAACTTAACTACACAGCGGTAGTAACCAAAACAGCATGGTACTGGTACAATGACAGGCACATAGACCAATGGAACAGAATTGAGAAATAGACCCAGCTATCTATGGTCAACTGATACATATCAAAAGCTTACAGGACTTCCACAAGAAAAAGGCTAATAACCCAATTACAAAAAGGGCAAAAGATCTGGAAAGACTCTTCACAGAGGAAGATATTCAGATGGACAACAGGAGACATGAAGAAATGGTCAAAATCACTGGCAATAAGAGAAATAAGATTCAAAACCACAATGAAATACCATCTCACTCTAGTAGCAGTGGCAAAGTTTAACAGGACAGCAAGTTATAAGTTGGAGAGGATGTGGTAACTTAGGAACTCTTATACACTGTTGCTGAAATTGTAAAATGGTAGTCTGGAAGGTAGTTTGGCACTTCCTCAAAAAGCTGAACATAGAAATTCCATATGACCCAGCTAATCCACTGCTTGGAATATATTGTTGTTGTTGTTATGTGCTATTGAGTTGCCTGCAACTCATAGCAGCCCTGTGCACAACAGCCCTAAACACTGCTCTATCCTGTGCCAATTTTATTGTCTCTGACACACCTACCCCCATTAACCCAGTCACTGAATTAATCCATCCCATCAAGGGCCTTCCTCTCCTGTGCTGTCCCTCCACCCTCCCAAGCATGACATATCTCTCCAAGGACTTGTCTCTCCTTGCAACATGTCAAAAGTACGTCAGAAAAAGCTTCAGAATCCTTGCTTCCAAGGAGAAGCCTGGTTTAACCCTCTCCAGGATGAACCTGTTCATTCTCTTAGCAGTCCAATACTCTTCTCCAACACCACACCTCCAAGGCATGAATTCTCCTTCTATTATTCTTCATCATTGTCCAGCTCTCTAAGAACTGAGGCACAAATTGAGACTTGTACACAATCATAGTAACGTTATTCACCATCACAAGAACATGGAAACAGCCCAAATGTCCAACCACAATTCAATAGATTGAGAAATTATGATACATTCACACAATGGGATACTACGCATCATGCAGGAGCAATGATTTTATAAATTACTACTTAACTTTGGAGGGACTGAAGAGCATATAGTGAACTCACTCCCAGAAGGACAACTATTGTATAAGATCATTATCTTAGAATGTGTATGAAGATCCAAGGGGAGGAGGGAGGGAGCAGAGAGGTGAGGATGGGCAGTGGATGGAGGGGTGGTTAATCATAGGTTCACACAATTTGATGGGTTGAGGGGGGAGTGAATAAAGGAACTAGGAAAGATCCAATGTGAAAAACAATCTATATGAATTTTGTAAGTAAACCAGTATAAAATGAAAATTTTATTTTAAATTAAAAAAAGAATATCATCCATAAAGAATGCAAAAGGTCATTACAAAGACAGAGGAAGAAGAAAAGACCAAAATGGATATCAGAAGAAACTCTGACAGTTAGCATAGTTTTAATTTCTTTATACTTTTTTAAAAAAATAGCTATTTTTTAGCTGCTATTTTAACAAGATTCAAGAATTTTAAAAAGGAAATGCAGTAAAGAGGCTTCCTCTTACCTCTGCTTGCATCTTCCATCTTCTCCATTTCCTCATCCATGGGTATCCTTTATCCACAAACCCTGGAGTCTTACATGTACACACAGGTACAAAGATATGCTCTTTATTATATACAAATTTAACATATGCTATATTAATGTATTATTAATACATTATGGTATATTTTTATTATTTTAAACTTAATATGTTTTGCCTATTTTTTTTTTCTATACTAAACCAACCCATGCCCCCTTATTTGTTTTTACACTCACAGTGAACACACCATGGTTTGCTTGACCACTTCTCATTGGTAGACTTCGGGGTTAACTCTAGCCTTTGGCTGTCACAAACTCTGCTGCCATAGCTTTGAATATGCGTCATCTACCCATCAAAACTATCTTTAGAATTCACAGAAATAACTAATCACCTTTTCTGCTAATATCATACTAATACACACTGTTGTCATGTAACCAGATGACAAAATCATATGACTACCTACTGCTACTAAGTATATGGTGTAGTTCCCAGGCTTTGGCATCCAGAGCTCCTGTTCCCTACCCCTGTTTGGGCCAACAGGTCTGGGCATGGATGCTGCTGCTGGGTGAATGCCACCTTGAGATCACTGTCCAAATACATTTTATCTTCAGAATATAGTTTCCTCATTTACAAATAGTTCAGTCCACCTTAAGTCCTTTGCTATCTTCATTCTGGGAGAAACAGTCTAACGTGTGGTTCTGAGGTATAGAGGAGGGTGGTGAAATATGTGGCTGGGAAACAGAAAAACTGGGCTTGGACCTCAATCGCAGTTTACTTTCTATGTGAGTTTAGGCATCTTGCTCCCTGTATATTCAGTTTATAAAAGTGAAGCTTTGACATCAGTCATGGGTGTGGAGATTAAATAAAACAGTGTGTGTGGAAGCACTTTCAAACCATGAAGTTGTATGTAAATAGGATGAACCAATATCATTAATGAGCTGACAGGAAAGTTTCTTTTGAAGAGAGGAAATAACTGTGCTGGTAGCAGAAGAAGTTAGCCAAGTAGAGAACATGAACTAGTGAATAAGCACACAGCCAACATATTTATTTACCACTTACCTGTAAATTTGCTATGCTGGAAAGAAACCAGAGCTTCCACCCCCGCAGATAAATGCTCATGCGTGTTTATTGTGGCTTTGTGTATGATAGCAAAGAGTTGGAAACAACCTAAATGTCCATCAACAAATGAATAGATAGAGAAGCTATAGTATAGTCACACAATGGAATAATATGCTGCACTGAAAAACAAGGAACTCATGAAATATTATACAAAATGGGTGACCCAAATTTGGGGAACAAACTGCTATGAGGCCTGACCACGTGGAATCCTTAACTCAGGCAACAGGGAGATCCTGGGACCCTGAATGGAGGTGAGAAGCCACTTCCAGAAGGGAACAATAGGCTTCCTCTGTGCTCACTCAGGTACTTTGGGGAACAAATTGTTGTCAGGCACTCAGCCTTGCAGGCCTTGGGCCAAAAAGAGAGCACAAATATACAGGTGCTTCTCAAAATATTGCTATGTATTAACATAAACATTTGAGAGCCATGGAATCTGCAAGAACCGGTGGTGTGCAGCTTGTTTTGGTGAGGTATAATGGGCTCCTGTGGGGTACAGCAGGTCATGGTGGGGAGCAGCGAGCCACAGCAGGGAGCAGCAAGCAGCAATGGGACTCACTTGCCAGGAGCAAACCGGCCAGAGGGAAAATGAGTGAGGTCTCCATTTGACTCTCTTCCTATGTGCATTTGTGTGTGCATATCCTCCTCCAGCCCCCGGCCCAAGTATGTGTCTGCATGTGCACCCACCCTCCATGCATCTACTTGTGTGCCCAACCTTCCTCTGAAGCAGTGACCTCGGACCAAGAACCAGCTATCATCTCAGTCGCATAGCACTGTATCACAGCAATGTCCCTAAAGAAGCAGACTACCTCACTCCCCACACAAGCCCAAAGGGAGATATCACCCTAAAAGGAGACACAATAGCAATGAGTTTGCTGAAGCCAGAAAGTCTGATGGAACTTTCTGACACAGAATTTTAAAAAAAAAAAGATGATTAAATATTTTCAATGGGTGAAAAACAAACTTGACGAATTATAGGACACTGCAAGCAAATGTCAGGAGGAGCTTTAAAAAACAATGTGGATAAAACTAATGAGACATTAGAAGCACTGGAAAAACAAGTAACCACAATCCAAAATATGAGATGCAAGGTTTCAGATGCTGTCAATATGATGGAGGTACACATGAACAGAGTTGAAGAGAGGGAACACAGAACCAGTGAAATGGAAGATAGAATTGTCATAATTGATCTGCTAGAGCAAAAAGCAGAATCAAAAAGGAAGGAAAAAGAAGAAAACCTAAGAATAATGTGAAACATCAATGTCCATCATCAAAATCCCAGAACAGGAGGAAGCAAGTAAAGGTACTGAAAAAGTTGTGGAAGAATTACTAGAAGAAAACTTCCCAGGCATAATAAAAAATGAGAGAATATATATATTCAAGAAGCTGAGCAAACATCATATAGAATAAACTCCAAAAGAAAAACACCGAGGCATAGAATAGTCAAATTGCCAGAACCAAAGATAAGGAGAGAATTCTGAAAGCAGCTCAGGAGAAACAAAGAGTAACCTATAAGAGAGAGCAGATAAGATTAAGTGCCGATTTCCCAGCAGAAACCATGCAAGCAAGAAGAGAGTGGAATGACAGATCAAACACTCAAAGAACACAACTGTCAACCAAGAATAGTATATCAACTGAAACTGTCCATCAAATATGAAGGAGAGGTCAAGATATTCCCAGAAAAACACAACCTAAGAGAGTATGTAAAAACAAGACCAGCATTGCAGGAAACACTGAGAGATGCCATTCTTACAGAAATGTCACAGAAAGCAGGATGGACCAAAGTAATTAGCAACAACACCAAAAAGAACCCAACAAAATGAT